>NW_020949602.1:6542674-6554848 GCF_900497805.2 Vombatus ursinus
TCTCTCTGTCTCTCTCTGTCTCTCTCTCTGTCTCTCTGTCTCCCTCCCTCTCTCTCCTTCTCTCTCTTTCTCTTTTTCATCTATGTATTCGTACTTGAGCTTTCATTTTGCTTCATTAACTGCCTATTGGCCACTCCACACTGAATTTCCCTCAGACATTTCAAGTTCAGTGCAACAAGAACTGAATTACTGAATTCCCGATCTTTCCTGGCAAACTCTCCCCTCTTCCAAATGTCCCTATTCCTACAAAAAAGACCCACTATTTTCCCAGCATCCTTATTTTATAACTCAGGGTCCTCGCTAGACCTCCCTTTGGTTCAGCACGTTCCAGGCATTGCCAAACCTTGTCATCTCAATGCTCACAGCACCTCTCATGCACACTCCCTTATCTGCACTCACACAGTGAGTGCCCTAGACCAAGCCCTCATCACTCCTCACTAGGACAATGACCTTCACCTTGGTCTCTCTGCCTCTTCTCTCTTCTCTCTGATCCATTCTCTACGTGGTTCCAAGTCACAGATCTGACTGTCATCCTGCTATTCAACAAACTGTCTAACTACCTATTACCTCTAGGATCAATCCTAACTTCCTCAGTTTGAAATTCAAAGGCCTTCAGAGCCTGGCCCAATCCACCTTCTTTTAGCTTTACATTATTCCCCTTCACAATATGATGGTCCAGCCAAACTGCCTTCTTACCCGTGGACAACACTCCATCTCCCGCTCAGGTACCTTTGTACTACCTTTCCATCACACCCATGATGTGCTCTGTCATCAGCCCCATGTCTTAGAGTCTAATTCCCTTCAAGGTTCAGCTCAAGCACCGCCTCATACATGAAGCCTTTCCTGATTCCCCCGAGTGGTCCAAACATCCCCTCCAAGATCACCTTGTCTCTGTTTTGTGTATATTTATGAAGCTCCTCTTTGAGTTGAGAGACAGAGACATACAGAGACAGAGAAAGAGAGACAGAGGTACAAAGAAAGAGACTAAGACAAAGAGACATAGTTACAGTGTGTGTGAGAGAGAGAGAGAGACAGAGAAAGAAAGAGGAGAGAGTGAACAAGCTTCAGTATATCTTAGTGTTAATCCTGGTTCACTTCTTTTCAGCAATCATATACTCAGAATGCATTAGAATTCAGAAGGCGCACTCTAATATCTGGGAACAAAAGTTATTACTTAAAAAATACAGAAAATAAACAAAGTTTAAAGAGAGCAGGAAAATGCCAAGGGTAAATGATGTCAGCTAGCTGGGTGACAGTGAGATAAAAGATGGGGAGGAGGTGGAGAGAGGATCATTTCACCAGGTCTCAGTAGCACTGACAGTCAGGGAAAGAGTAAAATTTTAGTCAGGACAATCACTGCTTCATTGAGTCAATGAACCAGACAAAACTCCAGCTGCTTGTGTTTGTATTCAATTGGGGGTAGCAGCACCTGGTGGATGGCACTGGTGCTTTTCCACACACCACCCACAGATCTCTATACTGAAGCACTCACTAGTTCTTGGAATTCCCCACCCCCATCTTGCTCAGCTTTCACCTCTTCTCCTCTTTCAGTCACTCCTTCCACCCAGGAAAAACCACACTTCCCATCAGCTCCCTTATAAACAAGTGGTTACATTTATATACATACATATTGTCTTCCCCGAAAGAGTATAAGTTCCTTGAGATGAGAGACTGCCTTACTGTAGTATTTGTATCCCTATTAACTAGTACAGTATATGGCACACCCTGGTGCTAAATAAATGCTCATTGATTGGTTGATCAGTCTAATCAGGATGAAATAATGTCCAAGGAAGAGTTGTGTGATTAGGAGCTGAGGGAGGGTCTAGAAATGGTACTGGTAGCCTCTTCTGGTTGTGTCAGCAACTGTCAGAGAAGGAGCAGCCAGACCTGGAAAGGGTGCTTAGAGATCCCTTTTCTTCAGAAGAAATCCAGATTTTGGTGAGCACCAGAAGAGAGATCTAGGAAAAAGGAGAGTCTGTTAATCGTAGATGAGGGTTCCAGAAGTCACAATCAAGAAGAGGGCTGAATTTAGTGAGAGATAGGGATGTAGCAACGAGTAGTGGTATTTCTGCTGATGATTTCCTCACTGATCCTGGGTATGGTGCATGTTGTAAGTCCTCAGCACAGATATTAAATCAGAGAAAGTCTACCCTGATAGCAAGACCTGGTTTATAGACATGATGGCCACAGGTCCCTGGGAGTGGCAGCCCAGGGACCAGAGAGGTAGTAAGCACATCAGTCAACTGGTACTGTAACCAAGGGAAAAAGCACATCCACAGAATGTTAGTTAGCTCCTTGAAAAACCACTGATGGATCAGAGTTAGTGCTAGCTTTGCTTACTCTGCAAAGAATTGTGTCAGGCTCCATGGACGATCAGCTTCAGAATCCAACACGGTCCTTTTAGTGAGCTCACAATCTCATGAGAAAAATAACCCAGATTCAACTAAAATAAAATAAAAATACAAGAGAGGCATTTGTTGAATGGAATGGAATGTGTGACAAGAGAGGCCCAAAACTGCCTTTGTGTAACCCCCATCCATTGTTCCTGGCTCAGTCCTCTGAGTCACAGTTCTTAATCCTAAGGATTTACAATGGTTAGCCAGGGGAGGAGGAAATAGGAGGAGGAATCCACTTAGTGATACCCTCTAAGAATTCCATATGCATTGACACCTACCTCCCCTAAGCTTCAAGCCAACCTGGTGCCATCATCAACATTATGAAAGTTCCTGGCAGTCTTTATAGTGAACAGCCGCTGATCCATATCCTTTCACAGATATAGACCGAGCCTGAAGCTATGATTTGATTGGGGACTCCGTGTGAGGACCTCTTCACTAATGCAGGGCAGCACCTTCTTTGCAATCTTTTGTCTTAGAGAATTGCTTAGAGCATTGAGAGGTTAAATAATTTGCCCAGGTTCCCACGGCCTATATTTGTCAAAAGAGGGGCTTGAACCCAGATCTCTCTGCTGTTAGATGAGCTTTCTATTCACTACTGCAGGATGTAGATATAGATAGATAGATAGATAGATAGATAGATAGATAGATAGATAGATAGATAGATAGATACTGGCGGATTGTTAGATACTGATTGATACTAATAGATATAGATAGATAATGATTGATACTGATAGAGATAGATATTGATGGATAAATACAGATAAATTATAGACACTGATGGATAGCTACAAATAGGTGCTGATACATAGGTAAATAGATATTAATGGATAGATCAATACTGGTGGATAGATAGATATTAATTGATACTAATAGATATAGATAGATAATGACTAATACTGACATAGATACTGATGGATAAATATAGATAAATTATAGACACTGATGGATAGATACAGATAGATAGGTGCTGATACATAGATAAATAGATAGATCTTGATGGATAGATAGATAATCTGTTGAAGATCTCCCCGTCTTCATGCTCAGAATCGTGGCAGGCCTAGTGGGAGCCTTAAGGAGAGGGTAGGAAGAACAGTGACATAGCTTCTATCAGTGAACTGTGCCACAGTCCCCCACTACCGGGAGGAGCTCTGGGATGTTTGGCGATTCACCAAAGTCATTTGACTGTTAGTAACTGATGGAAAATGAAGTGGATGTTTCCACTTCCTCACTACCCACTCACTCTCCAGCCCCTTGTAAATCCAGCTTCTGCCTCCACGCCTCTGCTGAGGCTGCTGTCTCAAAGGTCACCAGTGACCTTGCGATCACCAACGCCTCTCGCTTTTCTTCAATCCTCGTCCTCCTGACCCTTCTGCAGCACATGACACTGTCAGCCTCCCACTTCTGTTCCATTCACTCCTTTTTCCTTGGCTTCAGAAATACTGAATTCTCTTGGCTCCATGCCTGCCTCATTAACTCCTCCTTCTCTGCCTCCTTCCCAGGTGTCTGTCTTCTCAACACCTTAGGGTTGGACATTCCCTCAAGGATTTTTCTTTGGCCATTTTTCCAGCCTCTGGCTTCACTCTTCCTTTTAGCAATCTTTTTCACTCATGTGCTTTCTACTACCCCCTCTACATGAATGACTCCAAAATCCTATCTTATATTGCCCCCCCTGAGCTCCACAACGGAAATTCAGGCAAAAGAAAGGGAGCTGACCTTGGAGTCAGAAGATCTGGGTTGAAATCTTGGCTCTGCCATTGCCTATCTGTGTGACCCACATGTGACACAGCTATACAATGAGAAAATTGGACTAAATGACCTCTGTTTCTTCTTGCTTTGAATATCTAGTCTTGTGGTCCTTTGATTCTCTCCTCCCCCACCCCCCACTATTTCTTTTTCCCTTCTTATTCTCCTCATCGCCTTTCTTATTTCTTTTTCTGTGGTACTACCATTCAACATGGTTACCCCATTCAAAACTTTGGGTTAACGTATTTCTTCCTTCTCTCTCCCTTCCCAGATACAATTAGTTGGCTATTACATAGCCTCAGAGTCTCTTACATACTTTCCCTCCTCCACAGTGCTACCATCGCTTCTACCCCAACCGAGATCTTCTTTATTGCCTCCTTGGTATTACTGCATCCTAACAAGTTGAGACAATGTATTGCACTGAATAGACAGGAAAAATGGATTTGGAGCCAAGACACTGGGTTTTGAATCCCTTGGTGATTTCAGACAAATTTGGAATCAGATTCAGAGCTAGAAGGAATCTAAAAATCCTTTAGGTCCAACCCTCTCATTCTACAGATGGGGAAACTGAGACACATAGAGGTCAAGTGATTTTGCACATGGTTTTCCATCCATTTGGTAAATTTCTGAGCAGTCCAGTGTCCTATCCATTCTATCAGGCTGCCTCTCAGCATCGTTTGTTTCATCTAAAAAATGAAGGGATTGTATTAGATGGTATTTAAGACCCTTTCATCTCTATGTAAGCTGGGAAAGTTAAGAAGCAAATATGAGGAAAAAGAGCATTCTGGGCAGTGGGGATAGTTCAAAAGTGTGAGAAAGGAAGATAGAATACTATATGAATGTATCAGTAAGTAGGCTAATGTGTTTGTAGTTCCACTGAGATGTTATAATAATATATTATGGTGTGCAGAAGCTTATTAACACCTGTAGTTATTTTGAGGACTTCGACTGGATTTTTCCTCCAAGATAATGCTAATAATTTGTCTCCAGATGATTCCTTCTTAAATAACATCATTTTAACTCTATGAAGTATGCTCTCCTCAGTAAGAAACTTAACAATCAGGCACCAATCACTTTCTGAAAGATTCATTTTACTAAGAATTGTAGAAGGTCTAGAAATCCTTTAGATAATTTAAAGAATGAAGAAAGTGCTTTGTCACTCTCTTCAAATCTCTTGGTTAATATTTCACATTTCTATACATTTTCAATAGCCTCTTGTAATGTATCCTGAATTTTTTATATTTCTTTGGTCAGGGGTGCTCTTTTGGCTAAGAATATTCCTTGTGGTTCTATCTACATTGCTGAATATGAGTCCTCTGATGACACAGAATTATTCATGTCTTTAGTAATAGATATAATCAGTATATGCATATATATTATCTTAATTATTCAAATATTTTACATATTCAAACAAAAAATTTATGTCACAGAAGTTGGTATGACTTTGTAAAAGAAAATACCTTGGAATACTATTTATTCAAAAGTATTATTTTTCTTCTCCTGGATCCCAGTGATAACAGTCTCTCCAATAAATACTAAATGGTGAATTATTTCCTAATAATAACAACAATAACAATTATATAGCACTTACTATGTGGCACGTATTGTGCTAATTGCTTTACAGTTATTATTTAATTGATCCTCACCCCAACCCCAAGACATAGGAACTGTTATTATCCCCATCTTACAGATAAGGAAACTAAGGTAGCCCTTAAGTGACTTGCCTAGAGTCACATAGCTAATAAGTAACTGATGCTAGATTTGAACTTAGATCTTCCTAATTTCAGGCCTCGTGCTCTTTCTACTGCACTACCTCTATTTGGGTGTCAACATAAAGGGCACGCCTAATAAATCATGGATGAGACCCTACAATGCTCCTGGAGTGTAGCCTGGACTCTCTGTAGGCTCACTTCACATACACCTACTTTGGCAAGTTGGTGCCATTCCCTAGAGAAGTCATGTAGCTACTCTTCTAACTTTCAGGGTCCTGGGATAACCCTCTTGTGTGTCTATCCCTTTATAGTTCATAGCTGCTGGTTCAATTAATCAGTCAACAAGTATTTGTAAGGCACCTGCTAAGTACCAGGCACTTTGATAGGTTCTGGGAATAGCCTTACAAAGAAGGAAACAATCCCTGCTCCCTCAAGTTTATGTTCTAATTGGGAAGATGACAATTACAGTGTAGGCCTGAAGGGGATGTGGTTTGTGTTTCTGCTTCTCCCAGCTGATGGCTTTTGCCAGTGTGTCTTCTAGTGGGTTAAAATCCAATTGTGGTGGAACAGTCACACCCATTCTAAACCATTTGATGGTGGAAGATACGTAAACACAAGCAGAGCCTGGCTTAGAGGCTTAAGGACATCTGAGCAAGGAGACATTGCATGTGTGACTCTTGTTCATGGGATCATGGATTTCCTGGCGATCTGGAAGGAATCTCAGAGTGGATCTAGTTGACTCCTCCTTCCTTTTATTGATGGACAAACTGATGCCCACAGAGGCTAATGGGGGTCTCAGAGCTAGGGTTTGAACCTAAATCCTCCCACTTCAAATCCATCATTCTTTTCATGGTACAGATACTAAAATTAAGAGGAGTCACGAACTGCAACTCCTCTGTGTAGAGGGAGCAACCACCAAGATAGATTCTGAGATGATTGAAGCATGGGAATACACCTTTTGTAAATGGGTGAGATATTTATCTAACCTTTGGGAGCTCAATTTCAATTACCTTGTCATTAGCCTGAAGAAAACTTCTTAGACCTCTATGGGTGTAGACACAGAAAAGTGCTTGGGAAGAAAATCAGAGGGGAATTCTGAGTGACATTTCTGGATAATGTTTTCCCCCACCCTTTATACCCCTCCCCCCAACAAGAAAAGTTCTTTCTTTCTGAGTCTTTTTACACAAGGGCTTTTAATTCATATCCCCAAGAAATGTGTTTCAACGATCTTTTTTATTTATTTATTTTTTAACTCTAGACATGTAACTTTTTTCCATGGTATAAAATCACTGACCTTCCAAAAGTAGAACAAATGAGGGATTAGGGGCCAGTGAAATATTTGTGCAATTAATTAGGGACCCACAAAAGGCAAATTGATCCAACTGCAAGAAGGCCCTCTGGTGAGGGGAAAGGAGACTAAATATGTTATTGCACTAAGTGGGAAGAGTTAACAAGGCTTCAGCACCTGTTGCTGTCCTACTGAGGAACACAGCTTTGGCACCACCATAAACTCTTTGCACTTTTCAACTATCATTGTCGGAATCCCCAAGCTGATATTGAGGAAGAGTCATTCCCAGATATTTACTCTTTTATATTTCTGTCAGACTTGGGAGAAATGCCATTTGGAGGGACTGTGATTCCCAAGAAGAATTGTGAAGTAAAGATAACTGGTAAAATACTTACCTTAGGTGTGGAAGGAACTAGGGACATGACCTTGTCCAATCTTCTGTCCCTCTACAACACTTCTGATCAGTGGCTCTTTGGACATTTTTTTAATTTGGTTTGGATTTTTTTTGTTTTTTTGAGGGTGTCTCTGTGTGTATATGTAGGTGCATGCATGTGTGTGTGTGTGTGTGTGTGTGTGTCTGTGTGTGTGTGTGTAACCTGTGGCTGAGAGACCACATGGGCTAGACCGAATCATAGAGGCTTCTCAAAAGATAGTTTATCATTTTGGCTTATAGTTCTGCTACTCAAAGTTTGCTCCAGGATATCTCCAAATACAGCTTTTAAATAGCTCGTGTCTAGGTTTATGCAAATGCAGACAACAGGGTCTCCACAGAAGCACTCAAAGTAACAAATATACATCTTGGGGACTGGATGCCATCTATTTTACTCCACAGAAAATGTAGAATATGCAAATAGCTGGTAGGAGCCTATAAACAAATGGAGAAAACACAGGATGGGATTGACAGTACCCCATAAAGAACATGCACAGTTCTTCTACATCTTGTGAGTCCGGTTTTTCTACCAGGTTTCTAAAGTCTCTTCCAACTCAATGGCATCCTCTTCTCCCCAAAAAGGGAACAATTTTGATCAAACCCTTGACATCATTTCAGTGTCATCATTTCAGAAATAGTTTAGATCATAGATCTAACCATTTAGCTCATTTCAAATTCACCCAGTACTATCTCCTGGCCTAAACCACTGTGTGTTTTCCACTGGATAGCTTGAGAGAATTTATCAAATGCTTCATTAAAGTCTACCCCAACTCAGCCTATAGCATTTCTGTGATTCATGATCTTAGTATCTGAGTATGCAAATGGATCTGTGATCTCACAGATGTAATTATATATATATATATATATATATATATATATATATATATATATATAGACCCATCCTTGCCTGCCCATCTTGTGCAACTCATGTTATTGTCTTCCAGATGTCACTAAAAATGGTGGGATGAGATCTGTGATGGGAATATGGATCTATGCCTTGTTCCAAAGTAACAGGATTCCATATTTGTTTTGCTGCAACCTGTTCATCCCCAGCAGGGTTCTTTCCATTAGCCCCTGAGTAGTACTCATTTTTTTTTGTCATTGTGAAGCAGCAGTGTTCTATGGCTTACAATTATGCAGCAAAACTGGAGGCATATTGGTATTTCAAAAGATGTACCTTTGTTTCTAGGAGAAAGCTGGGGTCGTAAAAGAGCTTTGCAATTTCCCAAAGGAAGTATAGTTTCATCTCCTGCTCTAGTCTAGTTCAGGATCCAACTCAGCGAGAAGAAAGAAACTTGATTGCAGCTCTAAGAGACACCGAAAAAAAGACCCTATTTGAATCCAGGTCAAAAGACTTGGGTTCAAATCTTGCCTCTGTTACTTAATACTTGAGTGACTATGGGCAATTCCCTTAGGACCTGTTTTGTCATCTGTAAAATGAAGGAGTTAGGTTAGAATACATGTGAAGTACCTTTCAGTTTTAAATCTCTGAGTCCATGATCTCAGACTTTCTTTTCTTTTCTTTTTTACTATTTTAATTTATTTTTAACATTCATTTTTATAAATTTTGAGTTCCAAATTATCTCTCTCCCTCCCACCCACTGAGAAGGTAAAAAAGAGGATATCCATTATACATGTTAAGTCATGCAAAACGTATTTCCATATTAGCCATGTTGCAACAAAAACAAAGCAAGAAAAATAAAGAAAGTGAAAAAAGTATGCTTTGATCTGCACTCAGAATCCATTAGTTCTCTCTCTGGAGTTGTATAGCATTTTTTCATCATGAATCCATTAGAATTGTCTTGAATCATTGTAATCAGAGTAATTAAGTCTTTGTTACTGTGTACAATGTTCTGCTGGTTCAACCTACTTCCCTATGCATCAGTTCATATAATTCTCCCTAGGTTTTTCTAAAATCATTCCTTTCACCATTTCTTACAGCACAATAGTATTCCATCACAATCATATACCACAATTTTTTCAGCCATTCCCCCAATTGATAGGCATTCCTGCAATTTCCAGTACTTTGCCACCACAAAGAGAGCTGCTGTAAACATTTTAGAACATATTAGTTCTTTTCCTTTTTCCCTAATCATCTTTAGAAATAGATATAGTAGTGGTATCGCTGGGTCAAAGGGTATAGGAAGTTTAATAACTCTTTAGGCATAATTCCAAATGGTTGCATCATCCCATTCACATTCACAATTACGGCATTTCCTTCGTCCCTATTTTCTTCTGTTTATCCTTCTCTCTCACTCTGTTTTTACCCCACCACTCCTGCAAAGTCTGTTTCACTTCTGATCACTGCCTCCATTAATCCACCCTCCTTCTTATCATCCCCTCTTTTTTCTTATCTCCTTCTCCTCCTACTTCCCTGTTGGGTAGGATAGATTTCTATACCTAATTGATTGTGTATCTATATCCTTCCCTCTTTGAATCAATTCAGATAAAAGCAAAATTCAAGCATTAACCCCACCACCACCACCATATTTCACTCTGCTGTAAAAGCTCTTCCTGGAGCACCTCTTTTCTGTGAGATAATTTTCCCCATTTTTGTCTTCTCCCTTCCTCTTTCTCCCAGTGCATTCCATTTTCTTGCTCATCCATTTTTTCAGATCATCCCCATATAATCGACTCATGCCGGTGATCTCTCTATATACAGAGTTCTTCTAATTGTCCTAATAGTGATGATGTTCTTAGGAGTTACATGTTTCATCTGCCCGTATAGGAATGTAAACAGTTCAATGTTATTGATTTTCTTATGATTTGCCTTTCATGTTTACCTTTTTCTGCTTCTCTTGAGTCTTATGTTTGAAAATCAAATTTTCTATTTATTATTTTTCATCAGGAATGCTTGAATGTCCTCTATTTCATTAAATATCCATTTTCCCTTGAAATATTATACTCACTTTTGTTGGGTACGTTCTTCTTGGGTATAATCTTAGCTCCTTTATCTTCTAGATTATCATGTTTCTCTGCTACTTTAACATCTAAGCTGTTAAATCTTGTGTGATCTTGACTATGACTCCATGGTATTTGAATCGTTTCTATCTGCTTGCAATATTTGGCTATAAAATTCTTGGGAGTTTTCATATTGGAATCTCTTTCAGGAGGTGATTGGCAGATTCTTTCCATTTCTCTTTTACCTTCTGGTTCTAGGATATCAGGCAGTTTTCCTTGATAATTTCTTGAAACATAATGTCTAGGGGCTTTCTTTGATCGTGGCTTTCAGGTACTCCAATAATCCTCAAATTATCTTTCCTCAATCTATTTTCCAGTGAAATCTTTCACATTTTCTTCTATTTTTTCATTATTTTCATTTTGTTTTATTATTTCTTGTTGTCTCCTGGAGTCATTAGCTTTCACTTGTTAAATTTTAACTTTTAAATAATTACTTTCTTCAGTGAGCTTTTGTACCTCTTTCTTTTTTCCACTTGGCCAATTCCGCTTTTAAAAATCATTTTTTAGGGGCAGCTAGGTGGCACAGTGGGTAAAGCACTAGCCCTGAAGTGAGGAGGACCTGAGTTCAAATCCAGTCTCAGACCAAACACTTGACACTTACTAGCTGTGTGACCCTGGGCAAGTCACTTAACCCCAATTGCCTAAAAAAATAAAAATAAAAATCATTTTTTAACTCCTCTAGGAATACTTGTTGTAGTTGCATTCAATTCACTTTTTTTTTTTTCCTTTGGAGATTTACTTGTAGTTATTTCAACTTTGTTGTGTTCTTTTGGGTTTGTGTCATGATCTTCCTTATCACCACAGTAGATTTTTATGGTCAGGTTCTTTTTTATTGATTGCTCATTTCTCCAGGCTATTTCTGGACTTTGAATTTTACATTTGAGTTGGGCTCTGTTCCTGGGGTAGGGGTGAGGGCTCTGTCCCAAGATTCAGGCTTTTTCATATTGCTGCTTTCAGAGTTAGTTCTGTGGGTTCGGAAGTTTTTGCTACTTCCAAGGTGTTATGATCTGGGGAGAAGTGTGGTCAGTGCTCTCTGGTCCTTACCCAGTAAGGGCCACTGATCCCTTATAGTCACAGGTGATACTGCTCCTCAAGGTCCCTGTTCCCTTGTGACTGCAAGCATTCCTCTCTGCCTTGGAGCTGTGACCCAGAAGTGAATTTAGGCAATGGAGAAATAGGGAGTATTTAAGGGATAAGTGACAGTTCTCCCAACTTATGCAGAAGGCCTAGCATAAAAGCAGCTCATTTCCCCTCTTAAGAGCCTTTCTATTTGGCAAGCAAATAGCAAATGTGCTAGAAGCAATAGGCCTGGGATCACCATCCTGAAAAAGTGTCTGACCTGAGTAGGGAGATTTTTATATTTCCTCCTGTCTCCACTTCAGGCAATCCCTCTGAGTATCTCTGGGACTTTGGGATGGCTCACTTCTCTAACCACTGGAATGGTGAAAATATTTCCTCTTTTGCCCCTGATATACTGGACCAAATCCTCAGTGCTGTCTTAATTGCACTTCTTAAATGTCCCAGAAACTGATATCTCACAAAGAGAAAGAGAGAGAGAGAGAAAAGAGAGGGGGAGAGGGAGGAAGGGAGGGAGGGAGAGAGAGAGGAACAAAGGAAGGAAGGAAAGAAGGAAGGAAGGAAGGA
>NW_020949602.1:6554858-6555260 GCF_900497805.2 Vombatus ursinus
GGAAGGAAGGAAGGAAGGAAGGAAGGAAGGAAGGAAGGAAGGAAGGAGAAAACTCAACCCACAAGACCCATGGTTGGTGGAGCAGCAAATTGACTCTTTTTGTTCTGCAAAAGAATTTGGAATCATAAAACGAAAGTCTGTTCATACACTTCATGTTTTAGTGAGTGTATATGTGTGTGTCTTCATACAAATTTTCTACCCCTGTTTCCATATTTAACACCTTTCCTAATTTTCTGGCTATGAGGCAAAACGTCAGCATTTTAAATAAATAGTAATTTCTCTTATCATTAGGGACTTAGAGTATGTTTTCTTATGATCATTGATAATGTGCAACTCTTATTTAAAGAATTGTTCATAACCTTTGACAACTTATCTATTAAGGCAAAATTCTTGGGGATCTGT
>NW_020949602.1:6555270-6633490 GCF_900497805.2 Vombatus ursinus
TATGTAACCTTTGACAACTTATCTATTAAGGCAAAATTCTTCGGGATCTGTGTAAGGAGAGATTCTGTATGTCTTTGTGTAATTTTAGGCTATTAAAGCTCCTAAGCTACTGAAGCTTAAAACTGCACCAAGACTTTTGGAAAACCATGTGAATCTGTGTCAATTCCTTGTATATCTTGGAATATCAGATTCTTATAGTGATTTTTATGCAAATATTTTTCACTTGATGGTTTCTCTTGCATCTTATCTGTAATGATTTTGTGTGAAGCTTCAAATCTTTTAAAATTTTTATGTAACTGGAATTTTCTAGTTTGTCTTTAATCATTATCTCTGTCCCTTGTTTGATTAAGAATATTCCTTCAGAAATAATTGTGAAAGTCTTTCCATTCTCTTTATTATTTTTATATAGTACCACATATTCAGATCATGGAAACCCTTCACACTTATTATAGTATGTGTTGTAACATGAAAGTCTAAATTTAATTTCTGGAAAACTGTTTTCCAGGATTTTCTGGCAATTGTGGTCAAGTAGTAGAAAATCATTCCCCAAAGCAAATCATGTTCTTATAATTATTTTTTTTAGAAGGAGGCTAATATTTGCAGCATTTTTTTTGAGGGGGGGGAGGGCTTTTGCTTTTTCCATTCCATTATTTATAGCAGCACAAAATCATTAGATGATTACTATTTTATAATTTAGTTTGTTGTATCATAATTCTCTGCATCCTCTCCTTTCTATTTTTCTTCATTCTTTCTCTTGAGATTGGAGACCTTTTTCCCTACCCTTTCACATGAATAAAATCTTTCCTTGGTTGTCTGTATGGTGTATCAATAAAGTTGTAAATTAATTTTGGTAGCATCATAATTCTTATTATATTGGCATGAATAAATTTGACTTCATTTTGTCAGGGCTGGGTCCCAGAATAGAATTCAATGTTCCATTTGTGGTTTCTGACACTCTCCAATTACTTGTCTTTCCCTGTCATTTTTAAAAAAAAATATTTTGTAGTTGTATTCATTTCATCAAATGAGATAATATTTATAGAGGACTTAGCACAGTATCTGTTACATAGTAGGCATTTAATAAACGCTTGTTCCTTTCCCTTCCTCCCTTATGTTCCTGTGTACTTGTCTTTAATAAGCAATGCCAGGATTTCACATAGTAGGAGCTTAACACATGTTTCATAAATGAATCAATAAATTAATTAATGCATATATAATAACAACAGCTGTTGATTGCTAGAATAACTCCCTGATGTTCAACTTGGTAAAGAGCTTTCATGCTTCAAACTTGTTAAAAGAGAAAAAAAAAGTGTGATAAAGTCAAAAGGAAAGGGAAGACTAATTTTAGTTGTATACCTAAAGTTCTTTACCCTAAATACACTGCACTATCAAAATAGAAAAATGAGGACATGGAAATAAGTACAAAGATTCCAAAAGCTATTGAAGAAGCACACAGAAGTCTTCCAATTGTCTTTTGGCTCTTTGGTTCTAAACAGTTTCACAGAATGAATGCTGAACATAAGCCAACACTAAAGTTGAGGTCAAGGAGTTTAACAGAGTCTTCCACTGTAGTGATGGAAGCCCAAGGATCCCACTTCTTCAAAGCCCTAGTGACAGCCTAGATCTAGAGTATTAGAAAATGTCCCATTGGGCTACACTCTAGCATGGAGGTAGACAAGCAAGAAATTGGGCAGTGCTAGGGACAGTTGAGAGAACTACAAATATTGAGCATGGAGAGGGAAAGACTTGGCCATAAACAGCATGGTAGCTGTCTTCAAATGTATGAAGAGTTGTCATGTAAATAAAGGTGTTAGAATTATCTTCTTTGCCCCTGGATGACAGTTCCAGGACCAATGGATGTAAGTTATAGGATGGCAAAAGTCAGCTCAATGTGCATGTGTGTGCGTGTGTGTGTGTGCGCGCACGTGTAAGCTTATACAAAAGCTTCCTGACAGAGCTGTTTGCAAGTGGAATGGGCTGTCTTGACATATGGTGGGTGGTTTGATGACCGCTTGTCAGGAATTAGTTAACTTTTATGAAGGACCAACTGTGTGCCAGGAATTATGTATTGAGCATTGGGAATACAAAGACAAAAATGAAATAGTTGCTGCTCTCAGGAGCTTGTATTCTATCGAGGGATATAGTATGCCCTGGGGGACATAAACATAAACATAAGAAGCAGACATTTTTTTGTTCAGCTATGGGTTGGACTAGGAGGTTTCTGAGGTTTCCAGTCAATCAACAACCATTTATCAAGTGATTACTATGTGCTGAGCACTGAAGCCACAAAGGGGAAAAAAAGGCAAAAACACAATCCCTGACCACAAGGAACTTACATCTTGATGAAGAAGATAACATGCAAAATTATGTATTATGTGTATGTGTGTGCACACACACACATAGTACAAATGGAAGGTCATCTACAATTTTTTCTGGGTAGATGTGTTTACATATAATTGTTTGCATATCATCTTCTCCATTAGACTGTTAGCTTCTTGGAGGCAGAGTGCCTAGAACATTGTAGGCACTTAACAAATGTTTGTCGACTAATAAACACTGACAGCCATATCACATTGATGAATCATACTGAGCAGGCAATTCACTAAAACCCTTTCCAGACCAATTGCTGCCTAACAATGCTTTCCCCATCCTTTAATTGTAAAGTTCATTTTAGAAATCCAAGTGTTAGACTATGGTTTTATTTTTTTCTTTTTAAGTTTAATCTTAATAATTTTAGAGACAACTGAGTGTCAGTACCATAGAGCTCTGGATCTGGAGTCGGGAAGACCTGAGTTCAAAGTCCTGCCTTGGATCCACTGTGTGCCCCTGGGCAAATAATTTGAATTCTCAGTGCTCCCAGGCAACTCTCTGTGAGCTTAAGTTTCTGAGGTGCCTACTTGCATTGCTGGAGAGAGTTTCCTCACCTAGAGCTCTCTACTAATGAAATCGTGGGTCTAACCCCTTGTCCATCTCTAGATTCATTCCATTGTTCTATCTGTCATGATCTTTTCTGGATCCTGACTCAATCAAGCAGATTGTTAACTATTTCTCCAAAGTCTGGAAGTTATCTGGAAATTTGATGAACCTGCCATCTATACCCTGATCCAAGTGAAGGATAAAAAATGTTAAACAATTTAAGTCCAAGCACAGATCTCTGGTACACTCTCCTGGAGACCCTCTGCCAGGTTAACATCAAATCATTAACAACTCCCCTTCGCATCCAACTATCTCATCAATTCCAAATCCATCTAGTTTTACCATTTTCTAGTCCATGTCTTTCTACTTTTTTCTACAAGAATAAGATGAGGTATGCTATCAATAGCTGTGCTAAAATAAAGAATTTTACCACAAATTTAAAATAAAACTAACTTGATCTCCATTCAGGCAGGAATGGCTGCCTTTGGATATTTGTAATCACTTCCTACAGGAGCCTCATAAGAATTAGATTTATAAGGAATCTAAGAAAACCATCTAGCCCAGTTCTGTCGTTTTATAGATAAGGAAACTAAAGAAATTGTAATTCATTCAAGATCACACAGGCAGCAAAGAACACAACCTGGTTTTGAACCCAGAACACTCTGGCTTTAAATCCTGTATTCTTTCTGCTATGTCACAATGCTTCTTCATTGGGGGTTGGGAGTTGGGGAAATGCTGCTGCCAGCATGTTTTCCACATTGATTTGCTCATTTTCCACAAAACTCCTTTGAAGTAATTTCATGTTTCTTGGGGCAAAACTTGTTTAATTGGTGGATTTGTTGGTCGATGTCCCTTTTCCCCTTCCTTTGACAAAGCCTCCCTCCAGTAGTCTGGGAGATTTTCCAGGGCCACAGAGCCACAGCTCTGGTTTCCAATTCAACTCTTTATAGGGTTACAAATGTTAAGAGGGAAAAAAGGCAAAACAAAAATTCTAAAAGGAGCTGCCCAGCCCAAAGCAAGAAACACGATCATTTCGATGGCCTCAGAAAAACCACAGAAGAATGAAAGCCTTTGTCTGGAGAGGCTGTTACTGTGTTGGACTGAACAACAGCCTCAAATTCAGGGACTGAATATCCGTTCATATGTGGTTGGTGTTGACAGTAAAGACTGGTATGAAAAGTGGGGGTTACCTGAAACCTGTGGTTCTTATATAATTCATGAGTTATATATAAACAATAATGTACATTTTCACAGCCTTCCATGGGGCAGAAAGCACTGCCAGAATCATTAGGTCCTTTGATCCTCAAAACGGGGAGGTAGGGAGCATACAGGATGCCATCACTTTCATTTTAGAGAGCAGGGGACTGAGATATAAGGAGTACCAGGAAATGCCATCCTCTGGGTTATACAGTTAGGTAAGTCTGGGGTGGAGGAGGAGGGGTGCAGAGAAAGAACACTTACCATATTTGGAGTCAGATTCAAGCTCAGGCCTGGTAAAGTCTATAGATTCCTTCCAAGAATCATGTTTTTCAATACATTTAAAAATAGGATGATGAAGGAAAACAATTTTATGGACACCTAGATATCAGAATATTAAAAAACAAAAAACAAAATTCAAAGACCCTGGTTTAGATGATCTATATGATCCCTTCTACCTCTAAGTCTGATAAATCTGTCAGGAGGCAGAGTAGGGACTCGAGCCCTGGGTCTCCGAATTCAGAGAACTTCTCACTCCACCATGTTGTCATTATGAGAGGTAGATGGACAGTATTCTCTGCTTTGTCCTATCTAGCTACTGAGTCTAGAGTCAAAGATTGTTGCTATTTTTGTTCAGTTGTTTCAGTTGTGTCTGAATCTTGGTAACCCCATTTGGGGTTGTTTGACAGAGATGCTGGTGTGGTTTGCCATTTCCTTCTCCAGCTCACTTTATAGATGAAGAAACTGAAGCAAACAGGGCTAAATGACTTGCCTAGGGTCATACAGATAGGAAGCATCTGAGGCTGGATTTAATCTCAGGTCTTCCTGACTCCAGGCCCAAAACTCTATTCATTACATCATCATCAGTGAATGAACTCAAATCTTGGCCTGATTACTTGAAAGTTTGAAGAAAGAAAGAAAGAAGGAAAGAAAGAAAGAAAGAAAGAAAGAAAGAAAGAAAGAAAGAAAGGAAGAAAGAAAGAAAGAAAGAAAGAAAGAAAGAAAGGAAGGAAGGAAGGAAGGAAGGAAGGAAGAAAGAAAGAAAGAAAGAAAGAAAGAAAGAAAGAAAGAAAGAGAAAGAAGGAAAGAAGGAAGGAAAGAAGAGAGGGAAAAGGAAGGAAGGAAAAGGAGGAAGGAAAGAAAAGAGAGAAAATAAAGACAAAAAGAAAGGAAAAAGGAAGGAGGAAAGAAGGAAGGGAGAGCAGAAGAGAGAAAAAAAAGGAAGCAAGAGAGAAAGAAAGAAAAAAATGAAAAAGAAAGAAGTATTCATCAAGTGTTAACTATATGGCGAAACACTTCGCTAGGCACTGGAGAAGCAACTGAACAGGTGAAATGGTCCCGGGCCTCGAGGGGCTCACACTCTAATACTGTAAGGGAGGAGGCAACACCCAAGGAAGATTTCTGCTGCAAGTCAACTGGAAATAAAGGTCCGCTGGTCCTTAGGGGACAGAAGCAAAGCACAAGGCTGGGCTTCTTCTTTAATGTCATTTCCACTGATGAAATCATGTCAGTTTCTCATGATGAACCATTTGACAATTACCAGGACTTCAGGGACAGGACCTTCTCTCTCTGGGTCTTCGTAGCTGTGACTGCAGCCTTGGGAGGAGACACACCAGGCTGCTTCCCAGGATCACGGTGGAGGCCACTGGGCCAGAAATACTCCTATTCCCAAGGCTCTTGGTTTCAGAGTCCTGGAACATCTCTGTGAGGGTCTGAGGAGAGTGGTAGTGGTCTAATCTGCCTGGCACATGCTGCCACCTCTCTCCCTCAGGGGGCCCTGCTACTATACCTTCTTTAGTGACAAACAGGCCTTCTGCCAAGGTAATGGGAAATATTCTGCAGGTAGCTTTGTGGCACAGCCCCACTCCCACCACAAGCACACACAGAGCTGGTTCTGGACACTCTATGGGCCCAGAATAGCCCAGAGCTATTCTGCTTACTTGCTATGTGACCTTTGGCCAATCACTTAACTGCTCTGGGCTTCAGGCTAATAACAAAGCAGTAAAATAATATTCTTTTTTCTGCCTCCCTCTTATAGTTACTATAAGGATCAAATGAGGTAATGGAGATGAAAAGTGATTTGTAAACTGTAAAATCCTCTGCATATGTATGGGATACTGAAAATCAGAGAATTTCAGAGAAGCCAGGAGCAGACTAACAGGGCCTCAGAGATGGGAGGGATGTTGGAGGGCACTGAGCGAACCCTGTACCTGAATAAGAATCCCCTCTCCATTTTCCCTGACAAGTGGACCTTACTAGTTACCCATTCATGGAGGACTAGGGAAGATGGGGGATAACCTCCAAGGTTGCCTGTTCTACTGTTGAATAATTCAAATGGTTAGGAAGAATCACCTACATCAGACTTAAATCTCCTACTTGAGAAATTCCATCAAGCATCTATGAAGCACCTACTATGTGCTGGGCACTGTGCAAAGCACTGGAGATATTAAGAAAAGCAAAAACCCAGTTCTTGCCATCAAGGAGCTAGCAGTCTAATGGAGAAGACAGCGTGCCAACCACGATGTATTAACAACCTACGAAGCAGATTGATTGAAAAAAATCAACCAAGAGAATGTATTAGAATTAAGGCGGAAGGGAAAGTCTGCACTTTCTACCACATGATAAACCTTGAAATGCTTGAAGACAGTTATCATGTTTTTCTGAATCTTTTCTTCTCCAAGATAAACATCTTCAGCTCTTTGAATGACACCCATATGGCCTCCAGGGCCTTTACCATTCCATTAGCTCTCTTCTGGTTACTCTCCATCTTGTTGGTGTCCTTCCTAAAATGTGGCAGCCAGAGGGGAATACAGTGTTTCGGACCTTATCCAATCCAGGCAGAGCAAGGAGGGACTTTTGGCACCCTCGTCTCCAACACTATGTCTCTCCTACTGCATCCCAAGATTACCTTCAATTTCTCAGCCACCATATGAGACTATTAACTTAAATACTGAGTGGGTAGTCCACTCCCCAGGATTTTTTTCAGATGAACTGTTCTCTAGTCACGCTTCTGCTATTGTGTTCATATGAAGTTGGATTGTGACCCCAAGTATGAGGCTTTGCATTGATCACTCAAATATTTCATCAGATCTTCAACCTCCCGAGTATTCTACCCTGCTCAGATCTTTCTGAATCCTTTCTCTGTTATCTAATGTGTCAATTAGCCTCCAAACTATGTGTCTTATGGAAATTTGACTAGTATGCCATGTATGTCCATAATCAAGTCATTGATAAAAATGTTAAACAGTACAGGGCTAAGGATGGGGACACTCCATTGGAGACCTTTTCCTCAAGTACATCTAGTGCCGTTTTGGCACCTTCTGCATTTAGCACAATGCCTGACACGTAGTAAGGACTTAATAAACGCTTATTAATTGACCAGATAAATGACTGATGCAGACATATTGAGTCTCCTTTTAGGCCAGTAATTCCACCACCTCTGAATCCACGTAACTATATTATTCTCTAGCCCATATCAGTCCATCTTATCCACAAGAATAACAGAAGAGACTTTGACAAGAGGTTTTTTTTTATTTTTAAATCTCAGTAAACTTTATAAGCAGCCTTCATCTGATCAACTAGACTGGTAATGCCATCAACAAAGGAAAGGGAGTTAATTTGACAGGGCTTATTCTGGAGGGGAGTCTTGCCTACTCTATTTGCAGCCCAGTGGCTTTTCTAGATACTTATTAACTATCTTTTTAGTAATATCTCCAAGAATTTCACCAGGAATCAAAGCAATGCTCACTTCACACCCTTTTTTTGTGAAATTGGGAAGAGATTTGACTTCCTCTAGTTTGTGGTAGTCCTCCTCTTTTACAGGATTTTTGTGATCCAGTCAACCTGGGCTGTTTGCTACTCCCCAGACCCAGCATTCCGTCTCTCCCTCCTCTTTTGCCTTTGCATAGTCCATCCTTCACACCTGTGCTGTGATTTCTCCTCATCTCAACCTCTTAGAATCCATAGATTCCTTCAAAGCTCAGCCCTTGTGCCAGCTCCAATGGGAAGCCTTCCATTATCCTATAGCTGTTAGCATATTCTCCTTCCAACTCAAAATGTTCTGCGTGTAATCTGTTTACATGCTATAATCTCCTAGGAAAATGTAAAATCATTGAGGACAAGAATTGTTTTTATTTTGATTTTTTTATCTCTAGCCCATCATCTTGCTTAATAAATGCTTGGTGGAAGCATGTCTCCAAAGAAAAGCTCCAAAAAGATACCTTCATCTCACTCTGTTGTAGAGGTGGAAGTGAGGGGCCAAGAGTTTGGACCTTTGCAAATATTTTCAGATTTTTTTTGGTGTATTGATCTACCTTCCCAATTTTTTTTTCTTTTCTTCCTATTTTTCATCTTACCCTTTAAAATGTTACTATTTATATAAGAGCTCTCTGGGAATGGGGTATGGAGATGAATAAAAGGATATATTTTGACAATGTAAAAACAAAAGATTTTTTTAAAAGGAAGTTAGCAAAAGTTTGAATAAAGAATTGAGCAAAACTGAAAAATGGTTATTATTAATCAATTTAAATGTAAATAGTTAATCAAGAAAGCTTAGCTGGTCATATTGGTGTTCAATGTTAAGATTTTAATAAAATATTGTTTTACAAAGTAAATAAATGCCCATTGGATTGGATTGGACTGGATTGAAAAGCTCATTGACAATGGTTCAGCAATTGCATCCTCTGGTTCTCTCAGTGCCCTGAGGTGCAGTTCATCTGGGCTTGGAGAGTTGGACTTACTGAGGGCAGCTAGACTCTTTCTTATCCTAAATGGCAGTGCCCCATTAGTCATTTTGATTCTTTCCTTTCCAGTCCAAGGATTGTTCCTCTTGGCAGGGGAAACCAAAGGAACGTGGATTGAGGCATGTTGACTTCTCTTCACTGTCTTGTGGCACATACCATGGTGCTACTCTCTCAGACTTCCTGCGAGCAGGTCAGATCCCCAAATCCATGCTGATACTCATCCCCTAGAGTTTAGGAGCCCTGAGGGTTGGGGAGCAGGTATTTCTCTAGTTTTCTACCTCACAATCTCCCTCATGAATATCACTTGTTGCCAATTAGTCAGCCAGACAATTTGTTTTTATAGAGGGGGTATTTACAAAGTTGGTGTAGTAATAACAATTGGTCCAAACATCCCAGGTCCAAAAGCCTGGGACACACTCTTCTACAAGAACATAGAGAGGGGGCATCTAGGTTGTGCAGTGGATAGAGTACTCATCCTGGAGTGAGAAAGATCTGACTTCAAATCTGGCCTCAGATACTTACTAGCTGTGTGACCCTGGGCAAGTCACTTAACCCCAATTGCCAAGAACATAGAGAATACAGGATAGACAAGAAAAGCATAGGAAGCAAACAGGATGCTGCCCCTAGACCTTTTGCTGGAGTGCTCAAGCTGTTCCCCTGTGACGTGGTAGGGTTTTTGTTTGGGTTTTTCAGGGTTCTTTGCAGAGCCTTAGATTGTCCTTGCCTTCAAATAGACGTTGCAGCCAGTTGCAGCTGGCCAAAGGACCATGCTAAGACATCCATGCTAAAGTTCAGTTCTTCAAGTGCTTTAAAGTTCACTAGGTCTCCCTAGTGGGAGTCAGAGAGTAAGGAGAATGAAACGAAGATGCTACACTCCCCCTAAGAAGTTCTTTCTCAGAGCTTGGAGGTTTGGCTGAAACTCTCTCTTCTCACTCAGATCTCCATTCCAACTAGTTCTGCGGCAGGCCTCATACAACATTACCCACTCTCTCTACCCATCTGAACAAATTTCCTGCTGCACCCAGGAGGTTTCCAGGCCTTGATCATCCCCAGGGAACAATCAAGATGTGTTCTCACCTAGGGAAGGTATCACAGTGTAGCATCTTGCCAGTCACTCATTTTAAGTAAAGTAGGGTAATTATCTAGTCTGAACCCCACCTTACCGACTATTATCAAATTCCTATATACTTCAATGACCCTCTGCTTTCTTTGATCCTTCTTTTTCCCTCTCAATCACCTTTTTTGTTTGTTAAAAAAGAAGAAAAGGTCTGTGGTTTCTTAGCATTCCTCACCAACATTGACACTTCTTTGAGAACTGTGCCAAACTTTTGTATTTACCCTCAATTTACTTGCCCTTTCTTTCACCTTTTCTTCATGCCTTTAAAAATGTAAGTTAATTGATGACAGCATAACACGTTTCATCCTTTCTATGTGAATTCTAGTATATGCTGTTCCGAGCTAGTGAAGGAAATAACAAACCACCCCAGTATCTTTGCCAAGAAAACCCCAAAATAGGATCATAAAAAGTCAGGCATGACTGAAACAACTGAACAGCAACACTTTAAAAAAAAACTTGTTAGTTTATCAATTCTTTATGCATTCACTATCTGTCTCTTTAGACTTTCTGTTCTATGTCTTTTAATTTTTTTTTCTTTATGTCATCAGAATTTAATTCTCTAGCACTTTCCATCTCTACTGAGTTGAAGCTTTTGAAATTTGTTCTCCTCCAATCAGAAGTGAAGTTAAAATTTTGGCCTCCTGTGAATGACTGGACATCTGGACTGCTACATGATGCTTAGCCTCTATGGCAATCTACCTTAGTTGGCATATATGTAGTTCTCTTTCTACTCTTTTTTGAGCTTGAAGATCTTTTGATTAGATTGTCAAGACTCCAAGCCAATACATGCTTGTCAACCCTTGTTAAGTGCCCTTCGTCCCAGACTAGACCAATCTATGAAAAATTAAAAATGAGTATCCAACAGAAGGCAATAGAGTTGCGTGGTCAATGTGAACAGGATACTATAACCAGTAAAGAGCTTCATAGAAGAATGGGAGGAAAAGATAATAGTAAGGAAGAGAAAATGGTCCAATCACATGGCAAAATTGAAGTGACCAGTCAGAGTGCTCCATTGGCATACCCCAAAAATCAGGAGACAGTGAGGAAGACTCCTAGCATCTAGAGTGGCACACTTATGCTAGGATATGGATAGGAGTTGTACAGGACAAGCAAGCATGGATGGAGAGTGCCACCTTGTGTGGCATATACAAGTTGATGAGACACACACATTTGAGTATCGGGTATTTTATCTTAGCTGATGATGATGATGATGATGATGATGATGATGAAGACAGTGATGAGTGAAGTTCTTAAATACCCTAAAGCTTTGGGTTCAACTCTCCAAATGATTCTCTGACATGAGGGATGAGTATCCCAGAAAAATTTTGAGACAATGGTTCAATTTGACAAGTGTACCAAGGGTAGACAGGGAAGTGAAAGGAAGTCAAAGCATTCACATAACGGTCTGCAATGATTAATTATCATCCCAGGCTAGTTAGGGTATTCCTTTGATGCTGATAACTGTGGTTTGATGTGGTAGGCTGAGATTTAATCTTTGGTTGATGGATGGAGTATGGAGCCATCATTGAGTGAGTGAAATAGAACAGATGTATAAGAAAGAAAAAGGGAAGTGAACGGTTATGTGGTGGGACTTTGATGAAGTAGAAAGAATATCAGATTCAAAGTCAGAGGCCTTGGATTTGAATCTTGGCTCTGTTTGCTGTTGAATAAAGTCGTGTTACTTTTCTGGGCCTGAGTTTCCATGTCTTCACAATGAAGGGGTTGGAGTAGTCCTTTCCAACCTTCCACATCTATGACAGAGCCAGAAAACTGGTTGGTTGACTAAAAAGAGTAAAGGTGTCACCCATAAAATGTGCTATTTTGGAAGTCCCCACATTAAGGATCTTGTGTCCAAACTTTGAGGAGCATGGGAAGAGTGACTAATAGGGCTGACAGAGATTATGCTCAGCTGGTGCTTTGAGCCCTGACACTGTGAACAGCTTGAGTTTCCAGTGCCCTTTCACAGAGCAAAATCAGCTTTTAGGGACTCTACTGGAAAGTGCCTGGTGAATGTAGATATTTGATTGGCACAGGTCTGAGCCTGTAGTGGCTGGCCCTTTTGAAAGGGCACTCTAGGAGAAGCAAAAACAGTATATGTGAGTGTATTTATTGGGAACTGGAATGTGCCTGAGCAGGTGTGGGATGCAATCCATGGCAAGACAAATATTGATTTGCCAGCTCATAGGTGGAAACTTTTCCTTTGGACATCATCACAGTGATTGTGTTCTCTTAGCCCCTGTCTGCTCCTCAGGCATAGACCATTGAGACCATCTATCTCATGATGTCAGAGCTAAGACTATCGAATATAGAAAAGTTAAAAAATGAAACATCAAATGTTCTTCCTGGAAGGACTTCAAATAATAGGAAGTTGAGAGAACCTCCATTCCAAACCCCTCCTTTTTGAGATAAGGACGCTGAGCCTCTGATAAGTGACATCCCCAAGGTTGCACATTGCTAATGATAGAACTGGGATCCAGAATGATGGAATTTCAGAGTCAGAAGGGGCCTCAATGCCCATCCAGTCCAACCTGTACCCACTTAATCTGAGTCTCCACTGTGACATCTCTGACAAGCAGTCATTAAGTCTTGTTGTCTAGTGAGGGATAATCTATTATCTCCACTTTGGGATGGCTCTGATTGTTAGAAAGTTTTTTTTTTTTAATTTACATCAACCTTAAATCTGTCTCTTTGCCAATTGGACCCACTGCCCAGAAGTCTCCCTTCTAATGCCAAGCAGAAAAAGTCTATTTTCTTCTTATGTATATATGTGTATCCCCAAATACGTGAAGATAACTATCATAGCCTCTTAATTTTTTTTCTTATCCAAGATGAGAAATCTTCAACCAATACTCATGATCTGATCTCAAGGTACTTTACTATCCTGATAGCCTTCCTCTGATTGTTCTCCAATTTATTAAGGTCCTTCCAAAACTCTGGTACTCAGGACTGAATACAAAACTCTACATGTGATCTGACCATCACCTCCCTAGTCCTGGAAGTCTGTATCTCTTAATGTAGCCTAATTTCATATGACCTTTTTTGGTTGTATATTACACTGTTGTGTAGTGTAGGAGATAGCTGGTGACTCAGCAAATAGAATTCTGGACCTGAAGACAGAATGTCCGGACTTCAAATCTGGCTTCAGACACTTGCTAGTTGGGTGACTCTGGACAAAGTCACTTAACCCTGTTTGCCTCAGTTTCCTCATTTGTCAAATGAGCTGGAGAAGGAAATGGCAGACCATTCCAGTATCTTTGCCAAGAAAACCCCTTGGACAGTATGGTCTACAGGGTCACAGATAGTTGGACATGACAGAATGACTGAACAACAAGAAGTAATACACACTGAGCTCGTCATGCACTAAAATCCTTAGATTATTTTAGGGCAGGGGTCCATGCAGTCATGTCTCCCCCATCTTATGCTTGCAAAGTTTATTTTTTGAACCCAAATGTAAGACTTTCATTTATTCTTTTATGCATTTCATTTTGTTAGTTTTGGTTTACCCTGTCAAAATATTTTTGGAATCAGAAGCTAGTATTCTTTTTATGTTTTTTTTTAATTTTCAAGCAAAGATCCACATTCTTTCCCTCCCACCTCTCCTTCCTTCATTAAGAAAAAAAACAAAAACAAATTATTATAAACATGTATAGTCAAGCAAAACAAATTCCCACGTTGGCCATGTCCAGAAAAATGTCTCAATCTGCACCCTGAGTCCATCAGCTCTCTATCAGGAGGTGGGCAACCTGTTTCATTATGAGACTCCTGGAATTGTGGGAGGTCATTTTGTTCATCAAAGTTCCTAAGTTTTTTGTTTTTATAATATTGTTGTTATTCTAGAAATTTTCCTGGTTGTACTCACTTTACTCTTCATCAGTTCATACAAATCTTCCCTGATTTTTCTAAGACCATCCCCTTCATAATATTTTGTAGCACAATAATGTTCCATCACATTCACATACCATAACTTGTTCAGCCATTCTCCAATTGATGGGCATCCTCTCAGTTTCCAGTTCTTTGCCCCCACAAAAGAGCTGCTATAAATACATTTGTACATATGATTTTTTTTCTTTTTTCTTTGATCTCTTTGAGATATGATCTCTTTGGGATATGTATCATTGGGTCAAAAGATATACCTAGTTTGATAGCTTTGGTGGCATGATTCCAAAATGAGAAGCCAGTATTCTTGTCTACCTATCTAGTGATGTTTTTAATACTACACCTGCCCTACATTATCACCTCATCTCTGCCCTCCCTCTAGAAGTAACTTTCTCCCTTCACCCCTGCTGGCAGTTTCCTCTTCCACCCCATTGCCTGGTCCCAACCTTAGCTCAACTTTAGGCTGGACATGAATCCATAGCTCACAAGTGGTCACGATTTCTGAAAAGAGAACTGACCTAAGGTACCAGAGACATAGGTCCCAGCTGGATCTCTATAAATAAGTAGCTGTGGGCCTTATCAATCACTTCCCTTCTCTAGGATTCATTTTCCCTAGATATAAGTGATTGGGTTGGACCAGCTGGTATCTGCCAACTCTAATATTCCATGAGGCTGTTATGTCTCTCCTAATTCAACAACAGGGATGATCCAGCCTGGATCATCAAGAACGGGCATGGAACTGAAACTATTTCATTATTGCCCATGGTGAGAGTGACAGGTGGGAAAAATCATTGGGAAAAAATAAATCTTCATCCAGTTAGGAGCTTACACTGGACTTCTAAATTCAATTCAACAAAGAGTTATTAGGTGACTACTATATGACAGGTGCCATGGTGAATAGAGAGCTGAGTCTAAGAAACAAGTCAGCTAGGTGGCACAGTAGATTCAATGCCAGACCTGAGTTCAAATCCTGCCTCAGGTACTGTCTGTGTGACCCTGTGCAAGTCACTTAACATCTATCTTCCTCAGTTTGCTCATCTGAAAAATGGATAATAATGACATTTATTTCCTAGGGTTGTGGAAAGGATACAATGTGGTCATATTTGTAAAATATCTTGCAAATCTTAAAGTATTATATAAATACTTATATCATTGGGATTCACCCATTCCCATACTGGCTATGTGATCCTGGGCAAGGCCCCTACTTCCCAGTTCCTTCAGGGAACCCTCCAAGATGATGTTATAGAACAAGAACCAGGCACTGTGCTAATGGCTAGGGTACAAAGGCAGAAATGAAGACTGACTTCAAGAAATCTTCATTCTATGAGGAGATATCATAAGTATGCTGAAAAGCAATGTATTTGTAGAGTGCCAGGCCTGGATTCAGGAGGACATGAGTTCAAATCTGGCCTCAGACACTTACTAGCTGTGTGACCCTGGGCAAGTCACTTTAACTTTGTTTGCCTCAGTTTCCTGATCTGTAAAATGAGCTGGAGAAGGAAAAGGTAAAACTCTTCAGTATCTTTGCCAAGAAAACCACAAATGGGGTCATGAAGAGTTGGACCTACTGAAATGACCGAAGAATATATATGTAGATATAAATCACCCCAGATAGAATGTATCTATCTGTTGTTGTCTTTCTCTTCCCAATGATGGCTAGTTCTTACCAAATGCCTGCTAATTGATTGACAATACAAGGTGGAGGTGCCAATAGGGGTCCCGTCCTTCCCAGAAGGCTGCTAGGAGGCTCACCTCCCAGTTTCGTCTCCTCTGTTCTCCTCTGCCCTGGCCATCACTGCCATCTTTGTCTCAGTGTGGAAACACTGCTGGCTTGTGTTCAGGTTATGCTGCATGCTCAGTGCCTGCTCAACCTGTAGCATGGTCCCTGGGGAAGCTACAAAATGAAGAGTTTTATTTAACTCCAATCAGACTTTTCTATATTCCTTAATATGTTTTCACATAGGTAACTGGCATTTGACTGAAGGTTCTTTCTTGAAGGGTATGAATGAGAGACAGTGTGGTGAAGGGGACAGAAGGCTGCCCTCAGAGGCAGGACAACCTAGGTTTGCTCTCACCTCTACTACATGTTGGCTCTGTGACCCTGGGCAAGTCACTGAAACTCCCAGTGCTCTAGACATCCCTGACTTGCATTGAGTTTCCTTACCTGGGAATTCCCTATGCCAGTGAAATCACACATCCAGACCTTTCCATTCTCTTGCTAGGACCATTAACTATTGTAAGGTCACCCTAGGTCACTACAGTAGGTTTGTCTCTGAAGAGGAAGATCTGGAAAGGGCCGGGGTTTATAACAATTCTACCATTGGCTTTGTCATTATGAAATGGTGTGAATGGCTCATGGGGAACAAAACTCTTACAGTGGGTCCTGTGCTAGGAGAAGGTATTTTGTTATGTGGCTCTCAGAGCTGTCCTGAGTCCTGAAGCCTCTAATAATGGGACACAAGGAAATGCAAAGACAGCCAACCACAAGGGCTTAAGAGAAATAAGGTGAGACCAGGAAGATGCTTTCTTTAACAGAATAAAAGGGCATGATTGGGAATGAATGCCCATCACACTCATCTGAAGTAAGGCTGGGGGCAGGAATAAGGACTACCAGTTTGTCTCTTCCCTTTCTGTGGTTTCTCTCATCTAGCTGAGGGCCTGAAATTAAAACAAAACAAAACAATAACAATACTTTTTTTTTTGAAGTCTTATACCACCTACTTATCTCTTTGACCTTAACCCCTCATGATCTCACTTGGAGGTTTTAGTTCAAGGAGGTCCCTGCAAATGCTGCTGCCATCCTGTTCCTACCCCATGTTTAGGCTGGCCCCAACCCCCCTCACCCCACACACACATCTTCCCACTTTACAGAAGAGGACAGTGGTGAGTTTACACACCAGTTTACAAGCAGAGCTGCATGCAGTCCACAAAAGCCTGCCTGCAGCTTCTCCAGCCTAAATGTGAACACTCTCACTATATCTGGGACTGTTGATTTGAAGAAAGTGCTTTAACATCTCAGGTGTAGGTGTGAGTCTGTGGCACTTGCCAGGACAAAGCTATTTCTTACTGAATAATGAGTACAAAATCCTCGTGACTCACTAATATGATGTAGTTACAGCTGCAACCACCCACCCAATGCTACTCAGTTTTTTTTTCTCAACTGAACAATTTCCCTCAGAAAGTCCTGCTTCCTTTGGTGTAGACACCTAGATTTCCAGCTGCAATCAATCAACACTTATCAAGTGCCTACTATGTGCCAGGCATCGTACTAAGCACTAGAGATACAAAACAGGCAAAACGCAGTCACTGCCCACAAGGAGCTTCCAGTCAAATGGGATAGACAACATGCAAATAAGCATATGCAAAGTGAGCCATATACAGGATAAATAGGAGATAATTAATAAGATGAAGGCACCGAAATTGAGAGGGGTTGTAGAAAACTTCCTGCAGAAAATGAAAATTTAGTTGGGACTTAAATGAAGCGAGGGAGGTCAGTAGTTGGAGCAGTTAAAGGACAGCATTCCAGGAGTGGGGGACAGCCAGAGAAAATTCCCAGGGCTGAGCGATGGAGGAGGTGGGGTTGCTAGGATAGGACCTGCACTTTAGGAAAATTCCTTTGGTGGCTGAATGGAGGAGGAGCCTGAATTGGGCAGAACCCCTAGCAGCTATTGCAATAGCCCAGGCATGAGGTGTAAGCTGGGGGCTTACACCAGGGTGGAGGCAGTGTCAGAGAAGAGATGTTAGCTGTGACCTCACAAGTGTCTTCAGAGTTAAGAAGTTAGGAAGCCTGGTGCCTTAAATATGTATCTTTCATCTTTCTAGTGACCAGTCTTTGTTATCTTTCCACACTAATTCCCCATTACTCCCCCTCACATGTTCTACTTTCCAGTTAACCTGGCTTGTTTGCTGTTCCCTAAACACGTCTTATCTACCACCTCTGGTGCTGTCTCTCAAGCCTGGAATGCCCTCCCTCCTCACCTCTGCCCCTTAGAATACCTAGATTTCTTCAACACTCAAGTTCCTGGTGCCCCCAAATGTTAGTGGTTCACTCTCTTACCCTGGGGCCATCCTGGCATCTCTCTCTCTCTCTTTTTTAAATATTTAGGCAAGTGACTTGCCCAGGGTCACACAGCTAGTAAATGTCCAGTGGTTAGTCTGAGGTCAGATTTGAACTCAGGTCCTCCTGACTTCAGGGCCGGTGCTCTATCCACTGAGCCACCTAGCTGCCCCGTCCTGGTATCTCTTAATGGCTGCTCAGACTCCTGTCCACCCCTCGTGGTCATTCCTCCAAACTAAGTCTGGTTCTGGCATTGATCCCTGTTTTTCTCTATATTCTATTTGATTTTGAAGGATTTGGGGCCCTACAGGTTGTATCTAATAAGGGAAGGATCTCAGCATGTGTCTACAGCATGCAGACATAAGTGTTAACAGCTTTGTGAAAATACAGGAAGGAAAGGAGGGAGGGGGCAGGAAAGGGGCTCTTATGCTAATGGTGGCCATTTCGGTAGCACTTTAAAGCCCCTAAGCATTGTCCTCCCCAAAACCAAGTAGGAGGTAGGAGTCTTAATATCCTTTCACTGATGAAAGTAAGAAAGTACAGAGAGGGGAAAGGATGTGACCAAGGTACTAATTAGCAGGGCTGGGATTTAAACCCAGGTTGAATTGATCAAAACAACAAGTATTTATTAAGTGTTTACTATATACTAGACCCTGGAGATATGGAAAAACAAAAAATCCCTGCCCTTAAGGAGTTTACATTTTAATGGGGACCTGCAAGATAAGAACTGAGGAGATTGAAGTTAGAGTTACAAAGGACCTTGGGCCAACCCCGAGGTCTAAGAAGGACAAAAAACTAGTTCAAGGTATTCAGGTAGCAAGCCCCAGAGCTGAAATTTGAACTCAGTCCTTCAGATTCCAAATTCAGGGCTCACTCCATTGGGCCACAGCTGCTCAGGGCAAGATGGTTTGGAACAAGAACTACACCATGTTTTCAGGAAAATGGCCAAAGACAAAGTCAAAATTATTTACCCTGCTGATTCTGATATGACATCTGCCTTCATTTTAAAGCATTGGACAATTGTAACATGACTGCGATATCTCCAGCATTTTTAGGAGGTGAAGGCCCAAGCTGAAAGGATTCACAGCCATCTTCCTGCGTTAGCAACATCTAGCACAAGAAATCTGGAGCTTTCCCCTTACCTCTGTAAATATAAACAAACGAAACCTACCCACTCAATAAGAGGAGACAAGATGAGAAAAGACAAGAAGTCAGCATAGAAATCTGGGATTCCTAAAATGTCTTCTTTTTAAAAGAGGAAGGAAAGAAGGAGGAGAGGAAGTGATCAAGGAAGGAAGGAAAGAAAGAAGGAAGGAAGAAAGGAAGGAAGGAAGGAAGGAAGCAGGGGAAAGCATTCTTCTCTTTTCTAGCCACCCAGCAGTCTATAGCTAGTTCATGCATTATGCAGAAGGTAGAGTTTCTTTCTTGGATATTCTATTCTGTTTTCTTGCAATGCTCAAAAATATCTGAATAGATAAAGAAATGCAAAGCTACAACTGGGATTTCACCTTCTCACTTTGGCAAAGACCTGAGAGCACAAGGGAAAACCAGTTGGGAGCGGGGAGAACCAACACTAAACACCTTTTCGGAAAGAATTTGGGCAAGTGAGAAGCTGACAGTCATTGACAAGATCATATAAACTGTAGGACTCAGGGCTGGCGGGCTTCTTCTAAGAAGAAGTCATTTAGTTTGATTCACTCATGTTACAGTATAGGAAACCAAGGCCAGAAACAGGAACTTGTCCAGAGTCGTGCAGCTAAACAACGAGGAAGAGAAGAGAAGGGAAATACATTTATTAAATGCCTACCTTGTGCCGGGCACTGTGCTAAGTAAGACTTTATAAGTATTTGAGCCTACTGGTAGTTTTGAGGCAGAGCGAACTGTGCAGATTCCCAGTCCCAGGCCTCTTCTCATGGTAATCTCAACCACTAAAACGCCTTCCCTCCAAAACAAGGATCCTTAAACACAGACAACTTTTTACTCATCTGAAAAAACTTGCTGAATCAAAACTGCCTAAAAAAACCCCAGTCTCTTAGAAGCTCCTACCTTAGCACACAAAGAGCCATGTCAATGAGACACAGTGCAGGGATTATGCCTCCTTTGCTTGTGAGCTCTGAAGGGAAAAGAAAAAAAAATCATATCTACAGCTAAGAACATATGGAAGAAATCAACAAAGCCCTCTCCAGCTCCCCATAAGTAAATTCTGCCTTCGCCTAAGGTCATAAAGTAAACACAGATGGGGCAAACCAATCACCAGATGGTACGAGAGATCTGGAAGTAAAGGTGAAGAAAGCTGTACATGATAATACAAAGATGCAAGAATTCAGCTGCCTGGAGGGCTTCCTCCCTTTCCCACAAACCCCCTCGGGAGTGGCTGCTGGGGGTCGCTGAGTCCCCAACCATGGCGGCCTCCTGGCGAAAGAAGAAGCCATCAGGGGAAACACAGCAAAGGCAACTTTGGAGACACAAAGAGACGGCTGCCCTCACCCTTGGAAAAGAGAATGATGGGTCATGAATCCAGAGGAGACTGGGAAAAGAAAGCAGGGGGAGGTGATAGGGTGAATGAATGAGTCAATGACAGTTTCAGGGGAAAGATTCATATGCGTAAGAAACTTTTTTTTTTAATCAGTTAGTTAAGGAAAATAGGAAAAAGAACTGTAGGATTGGAGTCTTGAAAACAGGTTCCTATACTGCCTCAGTCATACGACCGAAGGTGAGTTACTTAACTACTCTGGGCCTCAGTTTCCACTCTTGTGATAATAATAGCACTTACTTCGAAGGGTTGTCTTGAGGAATGAAAGGAGATATAAATATAAAGGGCTATGCAAATGTTAGCAACTTATAGATGAGAGAATTGAAGCCCAGGGTCAAGCCATCTCTAAGTGCTGGAGGCAAGATTTGATCTAGGGTCTTTCTAAGTCCGGGCCCAACACACACACTGCCAGCTGTATCACTGAGCTGCCTTTAGGTATCTCAGTGCTACATGATGATACTTTGAAAGATTCATGATTCACCAGCATGGACACTCCCTCTGCCTCTGGAGGTCCTGATTCCTCCACGTTTCATCACTTTTCATGGCTGAAGAATTAGTCACCTCGTGGCCAAACTTCTGGCAATCAGTCTTTCTCAAAAATATAATCCCTAGCCAGGCATTGCCATCATGGTAAGTGGCCCCTGCCACCCTAAATTCGTGAGGGTCCTGGAGAGTCCTGGAAGGAGGGCTGGATAGGTGGACCAAGTGCCCAGTTCTCCACTCTTTCTATGATTCGGAATGTCCTTGTCAATACCAAAGATGTTAGCATCAAAGGCTCACGTAATCATGGAATCTTTTAGATCCGGGAAGGCCGTAAGAGATCACCCAGAAAGACCTCATTTTACAAACTGAGGGCCAGAGAAGGCATACAGTTTTCCCAAGGTCACACAGCAAATTAGTGGCAGAGTCAGAATTTTTGGACTCTTTTTGTATAGGGCTCCTTTCCCCATAGATCCCTATTGTCTCTGTTAAAGTAGTGAAGAAGAACCAGATTGAATTTCTACTTCTCTCTGAACTCTGAGTGTGCTGATATCCATAAACACAGCTGGTGGGGTTGGTGACATCTTTTTTTTTCCTGCGGATTTTTGGTTTTGTTCTTGTTGCTATTATTTTAAGAATATGGATGCTCTTGAGTAAATACACAAAAATGAACATTCTCTTTCCAAAGGTCTCTGAACATACATAGTCCTTCTGCAGTCTTCATTGGGTTTCTGGTCACTTGCTCTTCCTGTCAGAGGCAGTGTGGTGCAATGAGTGGCCTGTGAGAGTTGGCATCTCTAGGACCTGGATTTGAATCTCACCTCAGATACTTATTAGCTGCACATGTAACTGAACCTCATTGAGCCTCAATTTTATGATCTGCAAAATGAGGATAATAATAGCACCTACTTCACAGGGTTGTGAAGATCAAATGAAATAATATATTTAAAACATTTTACATACATTTATGTTGAATACAGCTAGACAGTACAGTGGTTAGCATGTTGGATTTTCGATCCAGAAGTCCTAAGCTCAAATTAAGCCTCAGACACTTACTTGCTGGATGACTTTGAGCAAGTCACTCAACCTTTGTCTGCCTCGGATTCCTCATCTGTAAAATGGGGATAATAATAGTGCTTACCTCCCAGGGTGGTTGTGAGGAAAAAACGATAACATTTGCAAAGTACCTTACAAGTCTTAAAATGAAATGACAATTTTAGATATTAATTATAAGCTTTAAAGTATTATGTAAATGCCAGATATTATTTTTATTATTAAACTGGGGTTAAGGATTGGTCTGCACACCTCTAGTTTCCTCTCTCTCCAATTCAACTTCCACACCGTCCTCAAAGAGAAATTCTTAAAGTGCAGGTCTGTCCATGTCCCAACCTTTTTTCAATCAATAAGTAGCAATGATTCCTGACTACCTCTAGGACCAAATATAGACTCTTGTCTGACATTCAAAGCTCTTCACCATCTGCTCCCTTATCTTTTCCCATCCTTCTTACATAATCACTCCCCTTCATAGATTCAATGGTCCAGCCATACTGGCCTCTTTAAAAGCTAATATTTGTATAGCCCTTTTAAGATTGCAAAGCACTTTACAAATATTATCGCATATTTATTGTGCCTATTTATTGTTCTTCATACACAATATTCTATCCCCCACCTCCAAGCCTTTGCACTGGCTGTCCCTCATACCTTATAAAGCACTCCTACCTCAATTCAATCCCTGGTTTCTTTCAAGACTTAACTTGGGTCACCTTCTGCATGAGCCTCTCCTGATTTCCTAGTGCTAGTGGCCTCCTTCCCAAAACTATCCTGTATTCATTCAATGTATTCAATTTTGACCATATTCTGCATATTCCTTGTACAGTGTATGTACTTGTTGTCTTCCCAAGTGGAACACAAGCTCAAACCTGTCATCATTTTAATACGTGATGCCCAACGCATAGTAGGTGCTTAATAAATGTTTGTGCAATAAATGATTCATTCATTCATTTCTCAAATGAGGGGATTGTATTAAATACATAAGAAAGGATTCATCTCCTTATATTCTGTCCCTGCTCAGTCTACATTTGTGATGAGTTGAAGGTGCCATATTTTAGAAAGGGTATTGATAATACCGAGAGTATCCAGGAAAGGACAGTCATAATGGTGAAGGTTTCTGAGTACTTGCCATATGAAACCTGGATGAAGAAACAAGAGACGTTTAGCCCAGAGAAGAGAAGGTTTATTCATGTATTTGAATGTGAAGAAGAAAGATTCAACTTAGCATTTAGCACTTAATAAATGCTTGCTAGTTGACTATTGACTTGTCCTGCTTGGTCTCAGAGGACAGAACTAGAAAAAAAAATGGGTAGAAGTAGCAGAGAGGTAAATTTAGGCATATTTAAGGGTCAAAAAGTGTTTTGCATATGTTATCCTCCTAGATTCCTGGATGCAACACAAATATCTCCATCTAAGAAAATTCTTTCTACCAATCAGAGCTATCAGAGTATAAGGGGCTGCTTCAGTGTATCCAGGCTCCCAGTTACTAGGCATCTTCAAGCAGTGGTAGGGTGACATGTGTCTTTCTACTAGAGAGGTAACAAGAGAGCCCACTATCTAGATGCCAAATGAAAAACCTTCCACCAAAATATGTCACACTGTTTCTTACATGCCAGTCAGACTTGAGACTTTCCTTGCACGGAAACCACTTCTGTAGGACAATTTAAAATGGTGGTTCATTGGCCAGCATGCCACCCTACCCCCACCCACCCAGCTCTCTACACAACCCTTGGAGAGTGGGGGGTGGGCTACTCTTAGAATGTGGGCTTGACCGTTTTGTAAAGATGAGAATCTGGCATCTGCCCTCCCCTCACAGAAGGACTTTTTCTTTTCCCCAAGAGGCTCTGATAGGGAAGCAGGGTGTTTACCAACTCAGAGCTCCCTCAGCCTTGAGACTGGGACAAAGAGTCCAGAGCCATGAATGTGGTCTTTATTGGTGTGGCCACAGAGCCTCTATGTTCTTCCCCCCAAAGCCCCTCGCTAGCCTTTGAGAAGTTCCGATCAAATGGGAACTTTCAGGGTATAATTATAGCATTGCCTTTGTGGAGAGAGAGAAAAGAAATGATTAAAATGCTATTTTACAAAATCCTTTGGTTTTTGTCGCTGTTGTTGTTTTAAAGCTCTCATTGTGTGGGCAAGAAAGAAAGAAGTCCATCAGTGTGTCCATTGTGCTGTCTAGACACCCCAACAAAAGGCGTAGCGTGCTTCCCATTGGGGCAGCCCGGCTCCTGTGGACAGAAGCAAGAGTTTGGAGGCCAGCTTCAAAGAAGGCCTTTCTGAGGACCGAGATCTTAGAGCAGCCCTATATTTAGCCTTTTGTCAGCGTTTCTGTCATCAATTCACTTAAGTGGTGGTAATTTCCAGCTTGGCCGCAGCCAGAGGGTTAGTAGAGTGGCTGTTAGAAGCAAATTACTTGGACAAATTAGGGGGAAAAGAAATCAATTTAGCCCTTTTTGATGACAACACTGAGAATGTCGCCAATATCTACATATTAAATTTCTAATTAATAACCGTTTGGACTGGACCTGGGATTTCACTGGCATGGGGAACTCCCGGAAGAGGAAATGCCTTCTACCAGTTATACTGGCCATGATGTTCTCTGTGACTCTGAATCTTGGCTCAGAGGTTTATCATGGAGTTCCACAGAGAGATTCCAGGGCCTTGAGGAATTTGGGTGGAAAAAATTACATCTGTATGTCAATATAATGGGTTTCCTTTGTAATTCTATTATATTCTCTTGTACATTTGATAAATACAAATGAGAAAAGTTCCTTGCCTTCAAGGAACTTACAATCTAATGGGTGAAGCCAACACACAAAATGAAAAAAAAAGGGGTGGCGAGTTTTGTTCCACTCTCCAGTCCTCCATCCCTCCAGCCCTCCATTCAAAGGGGCCCAGGCTACTACTGAGGGTGCTAAGGTTGAAACAATCTGCATGAAGGAGTTTCCTGCTTGTCCTCTGGGTGAGAGAGTGATGATGGTGGAGTGGTCTCCTAAGAGTACAGCTAATAGGAAAGGAAACCTGTACAGAAAAGATGAGAAGTTCATTAACTTGCTCAGGGTCACACAGTCAAGATGTACTGCAGGCTGGACTTGAACCCAGGTCTTTTCAGCTGGTTCTCAATTCACTGAACTGGCCCCTTTGGCAGTCCAGTGAAGCCTATGGACACCTTCTAAGAACAATGGATTTCAAAGGAAACTAAATATATTAAAATATAGTTATTAAAATATACTTTTAAAAATAATTTTATGAGGGTCAGGTAGATGGAATAGTGGATACAGCACTGGCCCTGGAGTCAGGAGGACCTGAGTTCAAATCCAGCCTCAGACACTTGACACTTAATATTTGTGTGACCCTGGGCAAGTCATTTAACCTCGATTGCCTCACTAAAAAAATAATAAAAATAAAAATAACTTTAGGGACCCCAGGTAAAGAAACCACGTACTCTGCAAAGGTTCACCTCAGAGTTATCACCACTGTTAACTTCCTCGGCATTTCTAACACTTGAGAATTGTTTTCTTGAGCCTCAAAAACGTGGGTGGGGTAGGTGCTCCTATTAATCTCGTCTTACGCAGGATGAAACTAGACTTGGAAACATCCGGTGACTTATATAGGGTCACTTGGCTAATAAGTGTCTGAGGCAGGATTCGAATCCAGTCCGTCTCGATTCCACCCTATCTGTGCCCATGCTGAGGACATTTAGGGAGCCCTGGCTTCTGGGAGAGGGAAAAAAGACGAAGCTTCTGGGGAGTTATTTAGATCACTTGGAGCAGGGCATTTACCTGCTCTGTTCCAGTAAAATGCCTTGAGGACAGGCCCTGTTTTCACTTTGTAATTTAACACAATGCCTGGCAGGTAGTTGTTTGCTATTCTCTCCTTTTATTCATGGGTCAGAATCCCCGTGACCCCATTTGGGGTTTTCTTGACCAAGGTAATAGAATTATTTGCCATTTCCTTCTCCAGCTCACTTTACGGATGAGGAGACTGAGGCAAATAGGGTTAAGTGACTTGCCCAGAGTCACACAGCTAGCAAGGGTCTGAGGTCAGATTTGAACTCAGGTCTTCCTGACTCCAGGTCCAGCACTCTATCCACTGAACCACCTAGCTGCCCTGTTCAGTAAAATAGTAGGATTCAAAATAAATATGCAAAAATTGTCAGCATTTCATTTCCAAATAGTGTCGAATTCCAAAGAATCAAGGGATCTTCTGATTAAACAATTCTATAAAGTTTACTATTATAAGGAGATAATTTAAATAAGTGTCTCTGGGGCTCTTTGTGAATTTTGTAGACTGATCCCCAAACCCTTCATAACATGTTTTTCTTTCCAGTATTTCTTGCCACTGCAGTGAACGATGTTGTAAGATGCTACAAAATCACGTCCGGAACCGTGTACTCTCCATGTCTCTCCTTGTGTGGCTTTCTTGTATTTTATAATACCTTCTGATCTGATCTAACTGCCTTTGATTTTACTTCGTGTGTGTGTGTGTGTGTGTGTGTTTGTGTGTGTGTGTATGTGTGTGTGTATTATACACAGAGTGATTAGGTGGCACAGTGGATAGAGTGCCAGGCCTGGAGTCAGGAAGACTCATCTTCCTGAGTTCAAATGTGGCCTCCGACACCCTCCTAGCTGTGTGACTCTGGCCAAGACACTTAACCCTGTTTGCCTCAGTTTCTTTATCTGTAAAATGAGATGGAAAAGGAAATGGCAAACCACTTTATCATCTCTGCTAAGAAAATCCCAAAAGGGGTCACAGGGAGTCAGACACAACTGAAAAACAATAAAAAAAATATATTATACATATATGTAAACATGCATACACGTTATATGGAAGTTACTTGTGACCAAAGATCTTTGGCCAACAAAAGGTGAATTCTGTTGATTCAACAGTTTACCTAGTTGCTTATAATAGAAATGTTCGGGACAAACTTAAAATATCAACATAAAATTTGTTTCTTCTATTTACAATAATAGAAAATCAAGAGAAAATGATAGAGAAATATAATATATAATAACAATAAAATAAATACCTGGAAGTCAAGCTACTAGAACACACTGAAGACATATAAATACAATTGTAAAATGCCCTTTACATATTAAAGGTAGATAGGGATATTTATTGCTCATGGTTGGGTCACATGACTACTAATATAATAAAAATGAAAAATGACAATACTACCTAAATTAATTTGCATGTTTAGTGCTACACAAATTGAACTGCCAGGGAGGACTTTACAAAATTAGACAAAATTATAACAAAGTGTATTTGGAAAGGGGGAAAATGGTCTAGAATCTAGAAATAATGGAGGGGAGTGGGGGAGTAGGAACAGTGTGGGGATTTCCAGAACTCAAATTATATTATAAAATAATAATCACAAAATCTATTTGGTATACTTTAAAAATAGAAAAATAGATCAATGTAACAGACTAGATAATCAAAAATTGGAAACAACCACACTCAGTACCCCAATGTTCAATAAAGCGTAGTACATGAAGTACTTGTGCAGGAACGCTTTAATTTGACAAAATCTTCTCAGCAATCTGGAAAGCAATTTGGCCAAAAAAAAAAAAAGGTTTGGAAGAGCATCTTATTTGTGATTTAGTCAGCATAATTAATACATTCTAAGTGAGTACTTAAATATAAAAGGTCATATTATTTTTAAAATTTGAGAAAAATGCATGGAGATATTGTTCCCAACTGGGATATAATAATAATTATTATTATATATTATATTAAAATATATAAATAATATATTTATTTATAAAAATAAATATAAACATAAATAAAATATATAAATATAATAATAATAATAGGGAGATAATTTCTAATCAAACAAGAGGCAACTACAAAAGAAAAAAGAAAAAAAACATGCAAAATTAAAAAGCTTTTACAAAAATAAAACCAATGCAGCCAGGACAAGAAGAGAAAGGGTGGGTGAGAAATCTTCACATCCAATATTTCTACTCTGGTTTCATATATATTCTCTATAGGAAATTGAACCAAATATCCAAGGCCACAAGTCATTCCCCAATAGATAAACGACCTAGAACAGCAGTTCTTAAACTTTTTGGTCTTAGGATCCCTTTACAATCTTATATACAAATGCATATATACATATGTACATATATCCATACAAATTAGCATTTTAGAAATTAAAGTGTTTTCCTATTATGAAAATAGTTTTGACTTCATGAAACTCCTGAAAGGATCTTGGTGACCCCGAGGGATCATTGGACCATACATTGAGAACCGCTGGTCTAGGACGTGAACAAAAAGATCTCGAATTAAGAATTACAAACTATTAGCAACCATATGAAAAATTGCTCCAAATCACTAATAATAAGCAAAATAGAAATTAAAACTCTTTTAAAGTTTCATCTCACAATCAATCAGGCAAACATTCATGAAGGACCTACTATATCAGACCCTGTAATTAGCTCACACACACTGAATTCACAAAGATGACAGAACATGGGAATAGTCAGTGCTGGGGTGGGGAATATTGCATGTGGTTTCAGACATGGCTCATATGTCAGCTGGTTTTGCTGAACTTTATTTTTCTTGTCTAACCTTTGTTACAGGGGAGGGAAGAGAGAAGAGGGTTTCTGTTCTGTTTTGTTTTGTTTCTTCCAGACATGAATGAAATGTAAAAACAAAAACAACTTTTTTTAAAAATTATGAAATTAAAAAATAAAGAGGTCAGAAACATAATGAACCAACTGACTTTAAAAAAATTTTTTAAACCCAAACTCATCCAAGTCAGAATGTTCTTACTTGCAAAATATCTTCCTCTGATTATGATCGTTTGGAACAAAAGCCCACTTTGTTCTGTGTTTATTATTTAACAGGAGGCAATGGCAAGGATGGGAAAAGTTGGGAAAGTTGTATTCCCCAACCCTGAGGAGAAGAGGTAACAACTGTCTTTCCATGTGTCTTGGGCTTGGGAATCTCTATCCTTTCCAGAGTGGTCATACTGACTATTCACAAGAGAGTGATTCAATGCCTGTTTTGCACATGGCACTGTGCTAGGCATGGCAGGTCCTGCCCTTGGGGAGCTCATAGTCTACCAGAGGGGGAGGAATAAAACATGGACACATACTTTTAGCGCAAAGATAAGAGCGTATTGGAACAAAAGAGAAAAGGCAATAAATCAGAAAAATTTTAAGAAGGCAATTCCAGCTGTGGGAATCAGCAGGAGGATTTATAAAGGCTCTGGAACAGGAGTTGGGGGGACCTGGGTTCCTTAAGTGCAGCCCTTTGGCTACATATGGCCTTGAGGCAAAAGGTTTCCCATCCCTGCTCTGGAACATGAACTGATAGGCTAAGACAAGTAGAGAGACATAGAGAACATTCAGGACATGGGAGAAATTGTTCCAAATGCTCAGTTTCATGGAAAGAACCCTGAATTTGCATTTATAGGGTCAGATGATCATAGATTTAGAGCCGAAAGGGCCATTAGAGATGTTTTAGTCTAACCTTCTTTTGAAAAATAAGGAAATTGAGGCCCAAGATTTATTTATCAATTTGCCCATAGTTCCAAAAGTGGGAAGTTCTGAGGTGGAATTTGAACCTGGGTCTTCCTGACTCCAAGTCAAGCACTCTTGTTTTGTTACTTTAATAATGTTAATAATAATAAAAATAGTTTGTATTTACATAGCCCTTTAAGGCTTCAAGGCATTTTACATGTTATATCATTCAATCTGTGACACCATTTGGGTTTTTCTCGGCAAAGATACTAGATTGGTTTTCCATTTCTTTCTCTAGTTCATTTTACAGATGAGGAAACTGAGGCAAACAGGGTGAAGTGACTTGACCAGGGTCACCCAGCTAGTGAGGGTCTGAAGCCAGATTTGAACTCAAGAAAATGAGTCTTCCTGACTCCAGGCCCTGCACTTTATGCACTATGGCTCCACCTAGCTGCCCCTAGATGACCTCTAAGGTCCCTTTTCTCTCTAAATAAATGATTCATGATTAGCATTATCTATAGATTTCTGGGATCCGATTGGTGAGAATTCGCCAATGAGAGACCAAAGGAAAGAGTGAACACTCATCTCTGTTTTTATCCGGTTGGTAACCAGAACTTTCCTATGAACTGGCTGATTAACTTTACTTTGAAGCTGTAAGCCCAAGAATGCGTTAGGGCTGTGGTTTTAGGAAAGTGTTTTAGATTTGGGATTAAACACATGTTCAAAGTAAGCTTGGCACAGAAAGAAAAAACATTCAATTTTGGAGTGGTATCCGAGAATCAATCAAGAATCCCCCAAATCCTGGAGCCAAAAGGAATAGTTAAAGTCTGCAAACGCTATCCTATATGAAGCGTGACTTCCCTTAATAGAAATGCAGAGGGAAGGTCATTGATACTTGAACACATCTGATCATGGGGAACTCACTACTTCCCCAGGAATGGCACTTGGGCTAGCTCCATCAGGAAGCATTGCCCTGTACTATGTTCTCCCTCAAGAGCAGTGATTGCAAAGCTGGCAACGTACTAGATTTAGAAAAGGAAGCCTAGATTCAAATCCCAGCTCTGATTCTTGCCAACAGGAGCTTTTATAGGAATGTCTTTCTACCTCTCAGGGTCTCTTTTTCTTCATCTGTAAAATGGGGATAAGTTACAACTGCAATAACCATCTACCAGGAAAGGTGAGGAAAACGCTTTATAAACCTTAATGCCCCATAGGGAGGGGGAACCCCCTTTAGGTGTGTGTGTGTCTCCATATATGTATATAAAAGAGAATATTAGACACTAGTAGATATCATATTTATTGCTATCAATGTAGATATTATATACACATACTATATAATATACTTAATATATACTATACATATATACACACACATATGTGTATATTTATGTGTGTACACATACGTGTAGCTAGGTGGTGTGGTAGATAGATGTCAGACCTGGGGTCACCTAGACTTGAGTTTGAATTCAGACTTAGATATTTACTAGCTGTGTGACCCTGGGCAAGTCATTTATTTGCTGTCTGCCTCAGTTTCCCCTTCAATAAAAGTGGGGGGAAATAACTGTATCTGCTTCCCAGGTTTGTTGTGAGGATCAAATGAGATCGTATTTATAAAGCGCTTTGAAAACCTTAAAACATTAGAGAAATGCTGGCTATTCCTATATCCCCTGCTGAACTCTAATTCATATTTAGAAAATGCTTTCAGGTGTGCAGAACACTTGCTTCAAAGCAACCCTGGGAGGCAGTCAGCCTAGAGTCTGAGAGAATAGCCCCTGGGGGCTGCAGACCCCCACCCAGTTCATTATGTGCACAGGCAGGCTAAACCAGATTGAGGATAACTGGCAGGTTTCAAACCTGTTGGTGAGTTGGGGGGATGTCTACCCCAGGATTTGAAGACTTCCTCTGGTAGAATGGACAGATGAGAACAATTTGCTCCAAAGGCCATGAAGGCAGCTGAAGCAGGCATTGTGGAACGCTCAGAGCTTGGTGAGACATCAAAGATGCCAAGGTCATCCATTGCATCGCGGGCCATCACCAGTCATCTTGACTCTTGTCCTACCACTGGACTCTGATGACTCTGGAGGCTGATGGCTTTGCACAACTCTACCTCACTTCAATCCAATTCACACGTGAGTCAAGATATCACCCTTGTGATGTCATTGGTCTCCTTCGAATACAAAGGATAGATAAAAACAGGAGACAATCAGGGAAAGGATTGTCACCATCCATTTGCAGATGGGGACATAGAACTCAGGGAAGGGAAAGGATTTGTTCTGAGCAGGGGTAGGATTCCAACCCAAACTTTCTCGGGCTGTTACACATGACTCGCCTCCACACACCCCACAGTCCAGCCATCCTGGCCTACACACACGACATTCCATCTCCTGTCCTGGGTCTTTGCATTGGTCATCCCTGAGGCATAGAATGTTCTCCCTCCTCATCTCAACCTGTTGGTAGCCCTACTTTCTTTCAAGATACAGTTCAAAGACACACCTTCTGCATGAAGATTTTCCAGATCCCACTCCCCAGCTATTTCTTCCTTCTTTCAAAAAATTACTTTATATTTAGTATAAATAACTATATGTACATACATTAAATATGCATACATAATATGTATAATATATTAGATAATATGTGTATACATGCACACATATATACATATGTAGGAATATATTGTGTATATATATATATATATATATGTATGTAAGTATGGAGAGGGAGAGACAAAGACAGAGAGAGAGAACATTACTACGCTCTCTCCATGTAGAGATATATGATACATCAATATCTATCTATGTATATGTTCACATATACACACATACATGTTATCTCCACCAACAGAAAATAAGCTCCTTGAGGGCAGGGCTTACCTCACTGGTGCCTTTGTTTCCCCAAAGCCTAGCATGGTCCCAAGAGCAAAGCAGTTGATTAATAAAAGCTTGTTAATTGATTCATTCTAGCCCAAAGGTGTATATGGTCTCACCCATCCCCAGCTGAGAGCTTCTCCTCTTCTTTTGGTGGCTTCTCAAAGAAACCAGGAATGCTAAGCAAAAGGCAATCCAAAAAGCCCTGGCTCTGATGTGGAGGGCCCTAATAATGTCATCCCTGACCTTGTGACCTCGGGCCAGTCCCATCACCTCCCTTGGCCACAGTTTCCTCCTCTATAAAATAAGGGACTTGGATGAAATGGCTTCTGAAGTCCTATGATTCTATGACCTTGAGCTTTTATTTATTTAATGTCTTGGATATCTAGAGAAAACTGTTAGCTTAAGTGGATACCAGACCATTGAATATTCAGTCAATCAATCACCAAGCATTTACTCAGCATCTACCATGTGCCGGGTACTGCGCTTGGTGCTAGAGATACAGATCTTTGATTCTATGCTATCTAATGCTTCCTTCATCTCTACTTTTCACATAATTCCGTAAATATGATTAAACAGGCCATGAAATTGCACAAGAAGTGTTGGGGCGCCATCTTCAGGCATGTTGCATGTCTTGCAAGGAAAGGAAAATGATCTCTTTTGAGTGATGAAAAGGTCTCTATGGAGAGTATCATCCTCTTCCGAGGGGACAGAAATCAGGTCAGAGATGATTGATTGGGAGCTAGTGGGGACTTGAGTGGCCACAGACTCCAAAGCCCTCAGGTTACGGCTGAAACTCAGGGAAAGGAGTGAATTGCCCAACGTGACCCAAGCAATAAGCATCAGAGATAGAATTTGGACCCCAGTCCTCGGCCTCAAGAGCCTCTGCTCTGACACACACACGTAGGAAATATTGAGTTTGGAAGAAAGCTTAGAATGGGTGGGTTTTATTTTCAGTTTAAAAATATCAGTAGACACCTATCTTCTCAGTAGTGGGTAGCCTGTGGGTCAGACATTTTCTTTAGTACTCAAAAAGATGTCATCAGTGCAGATGCCAATCCCCAGCTGTCCAGAGGACAAGTCCTCAGTGCCTTCCCAGAGTCTTGGTGAAATCCTATGAGCAATCAACAAGTGTTTCTTAAGCTCCACCGCAGACCAGTTAATGGTGCTGGGCTCTGTTAACACAAGGACAGAGGATGAAAGACACCTTCCTTGAAAGAAGCTTCCATTCAAATGGGAGAGACTTTAGTGGAAGAATCAAACATCTGAAAGCCTAAGTTCTCTTCCTCATCTGACTGTAAAGGTCAGTTTACCCCTTTGTGCCTCAGTTTTCTATATGTGGTGCCCATTCAAGGGCATCGTAAGGGTAAGGTAGACACAATTAATGGCAGCAAGCTACAGTGGATAGAACATTGGAATTGGAATCCTGGAGGGTTCAAATTCTATCTCCGACACTTAATAGCTGGGTGACCCTAATGAAGTCACTTAGCCTCTCTGTGCCTCAGTTTCCTCATCTGTAAAATCAGGGAGCTGGACTCAATGACTTCTATGATCCCTTCCAGCTTATGATCCTATGTGAAAGGACTTTGAGAACATTGAAAAGATGGTGGCAGATATACCTCAGGTGAACTGTTAGTTCATCAAAGCTGGGTGACGTGCCACCAAGGATCAGAATATCAGATGCCAGATTAATGCAGTCAGCATGCTTGTCTTCTTCCCAGAGGCCCCCAAGGGGAGTAAAGCTCAGTTGGCTTTTGTTCATGGAAGTGTCTTCTCTCAATCTCTTCTCACTCCAGTCCAGCACTTTGACATCTCACCATCTGAGAGGTTTCAAACCACTTGTTTATTCCCTGTCTGCACTTGTCCTCTCTGGCCATGAGCATCTTTTTGCCATATGGGTCTGACCAGCTTTGTGCTCATAGACAATAACATACCCTACTTTGGATATGTGTCCTTGACCACCGGGGCTTTCAAATTCCCTGGTTATTATCAAGCCTGAACTTGACACCATTTCTCCGATTATCTGACCTGAATTCAATGCTGCTTGCTGTTCAATCTGTCCCATTCCCATCAGCGAGGCTCTCTGACTGGACACCTAATTAATCATTTCATTTAATGTGTGAAACTCATATTCTCATGTTATTTCAGAAAAAAATATATTGTGTTAAGATTTTTCTTTTTATTAGATAATTGCCACATTTTCTCATTTTTTCTTTGATTTTATATTTATAGGAGTTTTAAGTCTTTGAGTCTAGGAATACAAATTATACAGTATTAATATCTTTTAAAAATATTTCAATCTTAAAATGTACATTAAAGTGTTATCAGTATTGGGATAGGAACTGAAGCTAGGGTTTCATTAGTATAGGAAACTTCCAGATGAGAAAATTCCCTCTACTAATACAGGTCAGCACAATATCTGGAGCTTAGAGTCTTAAAGAATTACCTTGGGGCAGCTAGATGGCGCAGTGGATAGAGCACTGGCCCTGGATTCAGTTCAAATGTGATCTCAGACACACAATACTCACTAACTGTGTGACCCAGGGCAAATCACTTAACTCCAGTTGCCTACTAAATAAATAAATAAATAATAAAGAAAGAAAAAATAAAGAAAGAATTACTTAGAGAACTGGGAAGTTCAGTGACTTAGGTAGGAACACACAGTCAGTAAGTGTCAGATGAGGTTCTAAAGCCAGCCAGCTTTCTACCCAAGACTGTCTTTGGGATCATGACAGCAGACAAATAAAATGAGAAACCAGTAGAGTTTTTTGCATTTTGAAATGTTGGCTATTGCATGTAATATTGGGAGAGGCTCCCATGACTGGATCTCCCTCCTTCCTTGTCTCTACCTCCTATATCCCTGGGCTTCTTTCAAGGCTCAGTGAAAGTGACACCTTCCTTCTTTCCCAGCCCTCCTTGATCTCAGAGCCTTCCCTCTGAGATGACCTCCAATTTACCCTGTAGGTATCTTGTTTGTACAGAGCTGTTTTCATATGGAGCCCCTTGAGGACAGGGGCCATCTGCTGTCTTTCTTTGTATCCTCAGGGCTCATCAAAGTGCCCGGCACATAGTAGGAGCTTCATAAATGCTTATTGAATGACTGACCTAGTGTAGTGGATATAGAGCCAGCTTTGGAGTCAGGAAGACTTTTATTATACACTTACTGTTTGCCAGGCACTGCGCTGAGTCTTGAGAATACAAAGAAAGGCAAAAGACAGTCCCTTTAATCAAGGGGCTCGCAGTCTAATGGGAAAGACAACATGCAAACAACTCTGGACAAACAAGAATACGCAGATGAATTGGGGATGGGGGAATCAACAGAAAGAAGGCTCTAGAATTAGGGGGAACCAAGAAATGCTTCTTGGAGAAGGTCTTAACCTCCTGTTGCAGAGTTTGCCCATTGGGACAAGACTCTGGATTCTCAAAGACAAACTCAACCTCTGACTGTCTCTATCAAGCTGGAAAGGACTGGTGACTTTGTCTTAACCCAGCCCTACCTAAGAAAAACTTATGACCCCATAGACATTGAGTGAAGAAATTTTTGGCCATAACAAATTTCAGATACCATCTACTAAGGCTTAAGAAGTTGCAGTCTGTATCAATGGAGGGGCTACCTCACGACTGAACTCATGTATTACTTATGTCTCCTATTTATCCTCACCACCTTCCTCTGGATTGACTGTCATTGGTCAATGTGCCTCCTAAAACATGGTGCTCAGGATGAGAAACATTTTAACCTGTCAATTTGTGAAAAAAAAAAGTATCTGAGGTACCGAGAAAAGGAGACAGTATGGGCAAGAGGGAAGTCAGAGAACCTGGGGTGAAATCCTGGCTCTGATACTTACAACCTGGGTGACTTTGGACAAGTCAGTTCCCATACCTGGGCCTCAGTTTCTTCATCTGTAAAATGGATGGGGTTGGACTAGATGATCTTGAAGGTTTCTTCCAACTCTAAATCTATTAACCTCAAATAAAGGCAAAAAAATATTAAAAATATAAATCATGGTTTAGGTAGAAGACAGTTCCTTCAATATGGGACTATTTATTCATTCAGTCACCAAATAACACAGTAGCTGGCACATAGAGTGTAATGTTTTGTCTGTCTATCTAAATGTTGAGGACCCACTATGTGTTAACAGAGGCACTATGCTCAACCTAGGCCACACTACCATTCTCTCCCACTTAGAACAGCAGCAACAATAAAAAGACACCAAAGTAATGCCATCGGTGGAGTAGGGAAGACCTGAGTTTGAATTAGCCCTCAGTTACTAGATGGGTAACCCTGAGCATGTTTCTCTGTCTGCCTCAGCTTTGCTCATCTGTAAAATGGGGATAATAATGGCACCTACTTCCCCGGTTTCTTATGAGGCTCAAAGAAGATATCATTTGAAAAGCATTTTGTAAACCATAAAGGACTACCTGGATGCTATGCATTATTTTTTTTAAAGGATCAAAGAGATTTTACGTTTTCTTGAGTATAAGCAGCGTATGAAATGTTTTATTTGGGCTTCATCTGATTTATTGAATTCCCTTTTTTTTAAAATACAGATTTTATGACAAAAAGTACAAAGTATTCTTGAAGCTTGTTGAACACCAGAAGGAATACGCAGCCATCATGAATGAAGACATCTGAGCTGTGCTCGGTTTGGCCAGAAAGGCTCAGTTCTGGGCTCTGGTCACTCTCTCTACTTGTATAACTTGTGATGGGGTAAGAACACTCCTGTATCATCTTAAATAAAGAAGCCTGAGACGTGGAAAGCTGGAAGTGGAGTCTTCTATTTAAAAGTCCTTGGCATTTCTCCACTAACTGGGTATGGGTTACACAAGATGGCCACTGAGAGGGGCAGCTAGGTGACACAGTGGATAGAGCACCAACTCTGGAGTCAGGAGGACTTGAGTTCAAGTCTGGCCTCAGACACAAAACACTTATTAGCTATGTGACCCTGGGCAAGTCACTTAACCCCAACTGCCTCACCAAAAAAAAAAAAAAAGATGGTCACTGAGGCTTCTCCTACCTCTGCAAATCTCTGATGTGGTCTTGGGTGATGATTTTATACAAAGCACTTCATCCGAGTGAGCAGGAATGAAAAGCAATCCTTATAGATATATCAGGCAGCTGAACACAAAGGGCTGGGTTGTTTGTTTGTTTGTTTTTTTAAAGCGAGGCAATTGGGGTTAAGTGACCTGCCCAAAGTCACACAGCTAGGAAATATTGTGTGTCTGAGTTCGGATTTGAACTCAGGTCCTCCTGACTCCAGGGCCGGTACTCTATCCACTCTATCCACATTCTCTCTTCCTTCCCTCCCTCAGGCGGGCACGGAGTCTTTAAATCCAGAACAAGGTCTCAGTTCTGTTAACACATGAGTAAGAGTCAGAAAAAGCCCAAGAAGAAGGGGCTTGGTTTGGGGGCTGGGGGGAGAAGAAGGGCATCAGGAAAGGACTGATAACCATCTTAAAGGAGCCAAAAACCACCCTGTTGAAGTGGGGTTAGATGGGCTCCCCTTGTCTCCAGAGGGCTGAACTAGGAACAATGGGTGGGGAGTTAAGCTTAATGCCTGAAAGAATTTTCCCACGAGGAGAGCTCTTCAAAGTTGGAATGAGACACCATGAGAACAGATAGTTTCTCCTTCACCAAGGGACCCCAGGTACACCCGGGTGATCACTAGTTGGTTATGCTTTAGAGAGCATTCTTAGTCAGCTGCAAGAGAGAGCCTCTGGGGGCCCTTCCAACTCTGAGATTCTGTGATTCTGTCCCAATTAATCTGATCCCATGTTTACCAAAGAGGTTGAATTCTATAAACAGCTAGTGGAGCGTGCAGAGGAGGGCCAGAAATATCTCTCCTGATTCAGGAGGAGTCATTCCTTCAGTTAGTGTGCACTCATTAAGCACCTACTATGTGCCAAGCAATGGACTAAAAGATGGGACTGCAACGAAAGGCAAAAGAGAGTCTCTGCTCTCCAGGAGCTCACAGTCTAAGGAAAGAGGGAAATAAAGATGAACACACCCTAAATCAGAGCAGAGTGAAAAACTGGATCCGATGGAGGAGGAGGCAAGATAGGGTGACTGCCACAGCTACCTGACGATATCCTTTGTGTGGAGGATAGACCCACTGTACCTAAGTGAAAGAATAGAAAATCTTAAATAGCCTAGAGACATACCACCCCGGGAAGTCATAAGGATTGTAAAGGTCCCTAGAGGGAGGGTCAATGCCCACCAAAAAAGTAAAGTGATTTCTTAACTTAGAGTATAAACAAAGCATGTTTACACTTAGTGACTTGTGAGCCTGAATGCTTGTAAGGGGGAATTAACAGCCACCCTTTGTGGAAGTCCCAAACACTGGCAATCACGTAACTCTTGGAGATCCAGAGGTCTCTTTGGATGTGCCAGTAGTGACTGGCCAGCATCAACAGCAGAATCCATTGGAGCCTACAGCAGTGGTCAAGGAATCAGGAAATAAACGAGCAGCAGGGGCAACTAGATAGTGTAATGGGTAGATAGAGGCCTGGGCCCAGAGTCAGGAAGACCCGAGTTCAAATCTGGCTGTGTGACCCTACACAAGCCACTTAACCCTGTTTGCCTCAGCTTCCTTAAGTGTAAAATGGGGGTATAATAATAGCACTCTATCTCCCAGGGTTGTTGTGAGGATCAGATGAGATCGTAATTATAAAGGATTTGGCACAGTGCCTGACGTACAATAAGTGCTATATAAATGTTAGCTATGATCTATCATGATTATCTTGAGAAGGTCATGCCCAGGCTGCTGGGAGGGTATGTTTTGTACCAGCTGTTCTTAATATCCTTTTCTAAAAGTCAACTGAAGTCTGGTTTACTAATTAATTGCCAATGGGAAGCACGACGGTGGGGGCTTGTGAGTGCCAGTACCAATAACGCAGCCCCTCGTGGTTGCGCCTCGTTCACTGAGCAGGGAGAGCAGCCAGTAGTCAGCGGCACCCTCTGGGGACCCCGGTCCGCCAACATGGATGCAGCTTAGGGGAGCGGCCCTAGAAAATGCTATCCAACATAAGACACAGGGCTATTATTAGGTTCCAATAAAACGTTATCTAGGTAAACCATCTAATTCTCCTAGTATCTCTCCCAGTACCTGGCACAGAGTAAATGATTAATAAATGTTGTATTCATGAACGAGCGTGTCGAATGATATTCTTTTAGTTGACTATTAAGGGCATATTCATACTCTTTGATTATGTGAGTCTTCTCCCAACCCTCGTCTCTAAATCTGATATCTGGAGCCAAACACAATGAAGGAGCTAATGGATGAATGAATGATTGACTGAGTGAATGGATAAGTGTATGAATTAAAGAAGCATTTATTCAGTGCTTACTATGGGAGATAAAAATGCGAAAGCAAGACAGTGCCCAATCTCAAGAAGCTTATTCTGATAGGCAAACATACCGCAAATGGGGATGTGGCGGCCAGGGAAGTGTGATGCTGTCAGGGGGTCACAGAAATGATGAGTGGAGTCATAGCATCAATGGTTGGTGTGCACTTTCCAGTAATGGTCAGGTAGACTTAGCTCCTGTTCCCAGAGCTAGGACTGGAAAGGGGTCGGGGGTGATTAGCAGAATCCCAAATATGTCGGGAGATCAACAGCAGTCTGCTGGCGCTGGTTTGAGCTAGTGATGGTGAGCGCTCAGCCGTCAGAATTCCAGGGGCCCGTGACAGTAATGTCCAGTGTAAGACCACGGCATCCAGGTGGTCAGAGAACAGCACCTTTGGGCTTGTCCTGGATGAATAGCTGTCTTTAAAATGTTAGCCTGTTTTTGAAACTCTAATCGACTTCAATGGCTCCTCAACTTTAGAAACATCTGGTGGGTTTCCAGACAGTAGATTTTTACAAATCATTTCTATCTTATGGAAAACCCCTCTTCCCCCTTGGTCTCAGAAATGCCCATTGTTTGCTGTACATCTGCTTTCAGAATCCAGAATATTGCTTCCAGACAAGTCCTATCAAAAGATTCTGAAAAGAGGGCACCAGGAGCAAATGAAAAGCTAATGCAAGGGAAAGAGAAAGGAGGGGAGTGGTGTAGCTTAATTATACTTAAGATGGAACTCCAATTAATTACAGAGGAATCAGAACTGGTTCGTGTCTCCATAAATATGTTTAACTACTGTTGACAACAATAGGAAGGGTTAGACCAGATGACCTCTGAGACTGATAGATTCTATGAGTATCGAGAAAGGGATAGATTTTTATAAAATATTTCTGCCATCCAGAAGATAAAAACCAAATTTCTCCAATTTATACCTTCTTCCCCATCCAAACTTGGTATAAAGAATAGAGGGATATTTATTAACAAAGGGAATGTTTTCCAAATAGCATTAACTTAGCTTTGAAATACATACCCAGTTTTGCCATTATAGAAACAGACCTCCAGATTTATGTAAAGACTATAAATACTGAATGCTTAGAAATGTTTCCTTGTTTATAACTGTTTATACGCCTAAGTCATGTTTTATTCCTTAATGGGAAAATATATTCCCCAGTGTCAAATGGAAGGTTTATGAAAATCAAACATACATGGGAAATGCAAAGTTCTAGCTATTTGTTAATGGCCATTAATGACCTTATGCATGGGCATTGGACCTTGAATAAACATACAGACTATTAGCTTGTTTGAAATGTTAACAGAAGATGACTCATTAATACGTTAATTGCTATCTTGGCTTAAGAATGCCCTGTAAACTAGAGAGAATAAATATCTGGAAAGCTCCTTCTGTGTTCCTCTTAGAGTTATTCAAAGTCATTGAAAAATAGAATCTCTGAGTTGCAGGAGACCTCAGCTGCCATGACATCCTGCGCGTACTGAAGAGTATCCAATGCATTCTACCTGACAATCAGTCACACAGGTAAAAGTTTGGTGACAGACACCTAAAGTGGGTTGAATAATGTGTTCCAAAGGCCAAGAAAGTGGTTGAAGCTTGTGGAACCTTTGGGGCTTGGTCAGACATCAAAGACGCCAAGTTCATCAGCTGAGTCCTGAGCCACCACCAGTATTCCTGACTTTTGTGATGCCACTGGACTTAGATGACTCTGGAAGACAGAGTGAGGATGAGAACTTCATCTCCTGTATTAACCCATTCCTTTCCAGTCACTTCCACTTTAGTTACTTCCAGTTTAGGCCCTCACTACTCCTGCTGCTCTGGATTATTGTCATTTCCTACTAACTCATCTCTTTGCCTCCAATCTCTCTGTACTTCAATCCATTTTTTACACCAAAACCATTTTTTTGGGGCTAGGTGATGGGGTTAAGTGACTTGCCCAAGGTCACACAGCTAGTGTTATGTGTCTGGGGTCGGATTTGAACTCAGGTCTTCCTGAATCCATGGCTGGTGCTCTATCCACTGCGCCACCTCGCTGCCCCCAAAACCATTTTTCATACAACATCTAATCATACTCCTCTCCCGATCAAAAATCTTCAGTGGCTCCTCCTAAACAAAACACAAACTCCTTTGCTTGGCATTCAGTCTTCCATAAACAGGCTATAGTCTAACTTTCCAGCCTTAACCTCTCTCCAGCCAAGTCGGGGTTTTCGCTCTTCCCCAGTTTTGTCCTGTACCTTCTCTTGGTGCATCTGCATAGAGTCTCCTCCCAGGCCAGGAGCAGAGGCCTGGTAGCCCTTCTGCCTATTCAAAGCTCCTTCTCCCTTTAGGGCCCAGCTTGGGTCCCACCCCCACCGCAGCTTCTCTGTTCCTCACATCTAAGGTCATTCCTCTCTGCTCCAGGTGTTTGTTGCTCGATTTGACCTTCCCTCTAAATTGAATCGATGATTTGCAGGATAATTATGTGCCTGCAAGTCTCTTAACCCCCTTAGTAGAGGGTGAGCTCTTTGCACTTGGGGCCAGAGCCCTTTTTTCCCACTTTAAATCTCTAATAACAAACGCAGTGCCTTTCAAACACTGCAAGCATTTAATAAATATTTGTTTAGCTGAACGGTTGAAGTTTTACTGTTCTTATAACCCTTCTAATATTGGAAGACAGCTATCAAAGCTTGGCCACATTAAGGGTCTTCTTCTCCAAGCCGAAGATCCCTGGACCACCCACTGGACATCTAAAACTTAAAGTCCCATTAACATCTTACACTCAGCATCTCCCAAATGGAGCTAGTTATCTTTCCCCCCAATCCCTCCCCTCTGCCTAACTTTTCTATAACAATTGAGGGCATCACTATCTTCCCAATCACCCAGGGTCCAAACTTGGGCATCACAACTGCAGAGTCCTCTCAGCCTCTCTCCATATCAGTTCTATTTCCAAGGCCCGTCATCTCTACTTGGGCAACATCTCTTATATACTCACCCTAACCCTGACTCTCATTTCCTTGACCCTGCCCCCACCCTGGTGCAGACCCTCATCACTTCTCACCTGAATTATTGCAAAAGCCACAACAGAGGCTGCCTATCTCCTGGTTCTCTCCATTCCAATCTGTCCTCCACTCAGGTGTCAGACCTGTCTTCCTAAAGCCCAAGGCTGATCAGGTCACACACATGCCCCCGTTCAATAAACTCCAGTGACCCCCTATTGTCTCCTGCTTCAAATGGAAATTCCTCTGTCCCTTTTCCTTCCTGTCTTTCCATCTTCTTACATTTTGTTATCCAAAAAAGAACATTGGATTTGGAGGCAAAAAACCTGGGTCTGAGGGCAGGTTTCAACTCTTGAATTGCTCTGTGGTCTTGGGCAAGACATTTAACCTAGCTCAGAGCCTTAGTTTCATCATCTGCAAAATGGGGATAATCATTCCACCATGTCCACCCCATAGGGTTGAGGGATGGGTGAAAGCATTAGAGATCCCTGGAGATATGGTCCAAAAGCCTGGGCTCAGGTCCCAGATTTATTCTTTACAGGGGAGGGGAGAGTGTTGGGCAGGCAAGGTATCACTGCTTCCTCCCGTCTAGCCTTAATTTACCCATCAATAAAATGAGAGAAGGTGTAGATGAGCGTTAAGGTTCCTTCCAGCACTGACTTCTACTACTTTAATGCTTATGAATGTGAAGATTACATCCCATTCTGGTCAGCGTTCTTGAACTGGGAGGGACCTCTGGGGTCACTTGGGCCAATGGTCTCATGTCTGCATATGAGCTAACTGGGGCCAGTGAGGCGACTTGTGCCAGGGCACACGAGTAGTGAGCACCAGGGGGAGACTTTGAGGCCTGGCCTTCTGCTTACAAAGCCTCTCTCGGAGGTAAGCTCCTGGCTGGCATCTAAGGATGGAAGGGGGCTTGGTTCATTCTTTCCATTTATGTCCCCAGACGCATCCAGCACCTGTCACAGAGGAGGCCTTTCATAAATCCCTGTTGACTGACTGATTAAAAGTGCTTTTCAACCTGTAAATATAAGGAATTATTCTTATTATCCAGGTCAAATGAAGTCACACACTAACACATATACACATATATATTCACACTAGTACCCATACACTCGCAGCAGCACACACACAGACATATATACATTCATCTACACACACCAGCACACACACATACTCAGACACACACCAGCACCTACATTCACACATATATACACACATTAGCACCCATATGCTCATATCAGCACGAACACACACACACATACATACATATATTCATCTACACACACCAGCACACACACATACTCAGACACACACCAGCACCCACATTCACACATGTATACTCACACTAGCACCCATACATTCACACTAGCATACACACATATACATACACTCATCTACACACACCAGCACACACATTCACACATATATACACCCACTAGCACCCATACACTCATATCAGCACATACACACACACACACATACATACATACATTCATCTACACACACCAGCACACCAACATATTCACACACATAGACACACACCGGCACCCACATACTCACATATATACACACACCAGCGCCCACACATTCACACCGGCATACACATACAGATACACACTCATCTATATATACCAGTACCCACACACGCACACACACACACACACACACACACACACACATATATACTCACACAAATACATACCCAGCCCAAGTTTCCAAAACATAATACCTAAGGGCCCAGCACAGCTGTGAGATATAAAGAACACCAAGTTCTTTCCCATATTCCCACATTTTAAGCCCTCCTAGTGTTTGTCCCATGAAACCTTTTCGTCAGCTGCTTCCTGCCATTTATATTAGAACTATAAATTCACTGCCGGGATGCTTGTTCTGTTTAGGAAGAGAACTTACAAGAAAACTTCTAGGAGAGCACAGAATGGACAGGAAATAAATACAACGTTGACTTTGTTATAAAAATGGTGTCTCCAGTCGGTTGGGAAGCTGTTGGGCAAAGGCTCAGAATCTGCATGCGAGCCCGTGATGCCAGACCGGGAGTAGCGGGGGCCCCTCTGCTCTTTGCTGGCCCGTCCCCAGCCCCTCGGCTTCGATGACAACTGAACGTGGGACATTTTCCAACTTATCAGACAAGTGACTTCTGCTCCTGGAGCCTCAGTTTCTCTCTCCAAAGAAGGACAGGCTAGATGAGGCCTTTGCTTCCCCCCGGTTCTCAATCTATGATCTCATGAGCCCCTTCCCCATTGGGGCCTGTGTCGGCCTCTATGAAACAAAAGAGTTTACATTAGATGGATTTCATGCTAATTCATATTCCACCTCATGGCCAAATCAATATTCCTAAAGCATGTCTGACCACGTCACTCCCCTCCCCCAATCAATGGCCCTCAATGATTTCCCATGGCCTCTAGGATGATACATACATACATACATACATATATGTGTGTATGTATATATGTATATATATATATATTTATGTTTGGAATAATAACTCACATTCATATAGCACTTTAAGGTTTTCAAAGTGCTTTACAAATATTATCTCATTTGATCCCAACAATAACCCTGGGAGGTAAGTGCTGTCATTATCCCCATTTTACAGATAAGGAAACTGAGGCAGACAGATTTTGTGACTTGCACAGGGTCACACAGCGAGTGAGTCTGAGGCTGGATTTGAACTTAGGTCTTTCTACCTCCAGGGCCAGTGCTCCATGGGCTGTACCTCCCAGTTGTGTTTAAAGCTATTCAGAATTTGCTGTTGGCCGGCCCTCTAAGTCTTTCACATTATTCCCTGACTCTCACTCTCTCTCACACACTGGCCTATTTTATGTTTCCTCAACTTGGCACTTCTTTCATCTCCACATCTTTGCGTAGGTCGGCTGCCCCCCAAAGCTGAAATGCATTCCCCTCCATTTTTAAAACCCCTGGCTTTTTCCAAGTCTCAGTTCCTATGCTACCTCAATCAAGAAACCTTCCTGGAGTCCTTTAAGCCATCAGCATTCTCTTACTTTTCTTCATATTACTATGTATATACTCATCTGCTTTTATGTCAAATCCCTTCAGGATACTCTTGGGGGAGGGGACAGGGGCTGTTTAGTTTTCATATTTGTATCCCCAATGCCTAGAACAATGCTTTGTATACAGAAGGTGCTTAATAAACACTTGTTGGATTGAAGCTTAAATTTCAGGAGGATGGGCAGAGACAAGTCTTCCTTACCTTGTACTAGCGTTCATAAGATCATCTATTTAGAGCTAGAAGGCATCCTTATACATCAAGTCTAACTTTCGGTGAGGAAAGTGAATCGTAGAGAGGCAAAGTGAATTGTCCAAGCTCACAAAGGTAGCATCAGAAGAAGGTGTGTTTGTCTCTCTTCAGTCCCCACACTGAAAGGACCTTTCCTACTTCTTGTTTTTTGGGGAAAATTCTTAACAACAACAACAACAACAAACAGCAATAATGATTCCAAATGGCCTCCTTCAACCAAGAATTAGGTCGTGTCTATTTCACTGTCTAGTTCTACCAAGGAAGAAATTGTTTGGAATGCGGGTGGTCTATTCTCACTGCACCACAAAAAGTCAAGCTTGACTTCCCTCAATCTCTGCATTCTTTCCCTGTGCTTATACTAGAAAAGAACTCTGGACCACCTCCACAAACCATAGTAGGGCTTTAGTGAAGAATTTCAATACTACAAAGGCCTTCTTGATCTAATATTAATTGGTTTTAAATGCCACGTCATTCAAAGCAATCTCCTGACTCAATGGGTACCATTTTTTTCAGAGGTAGGAGCTAGATTGGAGAATGACAAAAGAAAGGGAGCTGGACTTGGACAAAGTGGGAGACCCATTTCAAGCTCTACTTTCTAAAACCTATATGACCATGCCAAACCACCTCAACCTCCCTAGGTTTCAGTTTCCTTATCTGTAAAATGAGAAGATTGAACTTGCTGACCTCCAAGGTCTCTTCTGGCTCTACACTGATGACATTATAATGGTAGGTTCTTCTTCTGTCCCATCTCACTCGCCCAGCAGGTGCCAGTTATCATCTAGGGCACTACCAAGGATGTCAGCACTAAGGAGGTTGTACCTCAGTTCCTTCTTCATTAATCAGTGACTTGACTTCCTGAGAGGTCAGGATAGAACTCTAGCTATGAAGGCAGGGATCAGGGACTGAGCAACGAACTTAAATTCTTCCCATCGATCATTTGCGAACCATTAACATAACAGTTTCTGACCTTAAACTCAATGTTCAACCTCTTTGGCACCATATTTCCTGCTGGAGTATAATGGAGCAGTATCCCTCATCATTTCAATTCCTTATCAGAAGACACTCAGATAAAGGCCTTATTTCTCAAACGTATAAGTAACTGAACCAAATTTATAAAAACTAAGAGCCATTCCCCAACTGACAAATGGTCAAAGGATATAAACAAACATATTTCAGAAGAAGAAATGAAAGCTATCAATAGGTAGTCACATTTAAAAAAATGCTCTGAATCACTACTGGCTAGAGAAATGCAAATTAAAACAACACTGAGATACGTGTTCACACCTGTTCACAGTAGAAAAGGGAAATGACAAAAGCTAAAGGAGATGCCGAAAAACAGGGACACTAATGCCCTCTTGGTGGAGTTGTGAACTGCTTCAACCACTCTGAAGAACAATTTAGAATTACACCCAAAGGGATATCAAACTGTACATACTCTTGAACCTAGCAATACCATTACTAGATCTGTATTCCAAAGAGACCAAAGAAAAGGGAAAAGAACCCATATGTACAAAAATATTCATAGCAGCTCTTTTTGTGGTGGTGAAGAATTAGAACTCGAGGGGGTATCAATCAATTGGGGAATGGCTAAACAAGTTGTGTTATATGATTATGACAGAATACTATTGTGCTATTAGAAATGATGAGCAGGATGGTTTCAGAAAAACCTGGGAAAACAAATATGAACTGATGCAAAGTTAAATAAGCAGAATGAGGAGGTCATTGTGCACAGTAACAGCAATTTTATATGATAAACCAATGTTAAAAAACCAACAAAACCTAACTGCTCTGATCAATACAATGGTCCAAGCCAATTCCAAAGGATTCATGATGAAAAATGCTATTCACCTCCAGAGAGAGAACTGATGAATTCAGTGCAGATTGAAGCATTTTAAAAACTTTCTTGTTTAGACATGTTTCTATGTGTATGTGTGTTTTCTTTTGCAACATGGCTAATACAGAAATATGTTTTGCATGACTTCATGTGTATCATTGATGCCCGATTGCTTGTCTTCTCAAGGAGGGGGAAGGGGTATGAGGGAGGGAGAGAATTTGGAACTCAAAACTTTAAAGAATGAATGTTTTTAAAACGTTTACATGTAACTGGGGAATAACAAAATAAATAAAAAATATATTGGAGAATAAAAGAAGACACTTCAGAAAACATACCACCAGGCTGCAATTTTGCCCAGAATCTCTACAGAGACAAACAACAAGGAAATGACAACTTCAATGCAATGACGAGGTTTAAAGTCTGATTTGTTGCCTCCGGGACAGACCCTGGAGAACTCTTCTAACTGTAATACCTTATGATTCTGAGAGATCACTGAGTGTCTAAAGCTCCACGGAACAGATAGGATTTAGAACCCTATGCAAGACCTGGATTAGACACTTATCACCTGATTGATTCTGGTAAAGTCACTTAGCCTCTCTGTGCCTCAGTTTCCTCATCTCTAAAACAAGGGAGTTGGGCTTGATGGTGCCTAAGTTTCCTTACTATTCTGCCTTTTTGATCCCAGGATGCTTTGATTTCAAGCAGGAACAGGCCTTAGAGGTTGTCCTCTGATAGAGTGTCGGCTCCCTGACGTCCAGGGTTGATTCATTTTCTCTTTGAATCTACAGCTTCTTGTAAAGTGGCTGGCACACAAAGAAGCTTAATAAATGTATGCTGCTTTGCATATAGTAAGCACTAAATAAATCCTTTTTGATTGCTTCCCTCAACCCAAACTGCTCATTTTACAAATGAAGAAACTGAGTCCCACAGAGGTTGTGACAAGATCACATGGGGAAAATTAGCTAAGTTGATGCTGGGACTTAAATGATGATGAACAAAATTTAGATAACATAGAGAGGAAGGTAAAGGAGAGTATTGGGAATGGCGACAGCAAAGCCAACAAGCATTTATTAAGCAACTGCTGTGTGCCAGACATTGGGCTCAGCAACGCCACTCTGAAGATATGGCTAGGGAGCTCATTGGATGCTCCCAGATGAATCAGTATATTAATTGAGGAAAATCTTCTGAAAAACCACTGTTCAATTCTCCTTCCTTCCATTTACAAGCACCTTCTAATTGAACATTAGGGGCTCTTCGCAAAGAGTTACATCTGCCCTACGTTGAGCAGAATGAACTCGTTATAGCACAGTAGGAAGTGTAGCACACTTGGAATCAGGAAGGGCTGGGTTTGAATCCTGCTTTGGACACTTACTAGCTGTGTGAGCCTGGCTATACCATTTCTCAGTTTCCTGATCTCTAATCTCTAAACCTGATTTTCCTGAGCTTGGACTCAGTGACCATCTCCGAATCTAGGACTCCGTCATCTGAATGGAAGAGGAAGAGAGGCCACCAAAGCTGAATGCTTCCTTTGAGGAACCAATGGAAGGGGTTGGTCATTGTAAGGTAACTCCTTGCTTTCTAAGAATATTGTTTTTATACTTTTTTGATAATGCAGAGGGCTAAGATTATTTTTTAGCATGAATCCCCACCCTGCGATGCTCACCCCATGCTCATGCAAATTACAATCCATGTACGCCTGGGGATAGAGAGTATTTGAGAATTAGTGTAGCTGAAAACATCCTCACCCTTCTGCCTGCCAGGTGATGAGCTCCACAGAGTTTAGTCAGGCTGGGCCTTATATAACAGACCATGTATATAATGATTATATATATATATATGTAACCTATAACATTATACTTAATATATGTCATATAACATATATAACATGTAACAATGTTATATATAATATGTAACATAATATCATATATAATTATATATTACATAATATTATGTAGTATACAATATTCTATATTCTATAGAATATTATATATGTGTGTCATCAATATACTATGTTTTATATATTATATATATTTACACTGCTAGAGTTATGCTTCCCACTACAGCCTTCAAGAACCAAAGGTCACCTCAGTGCGCCCCAAGACGGCTTTAGTCAAGGGCTGCAATACTGTGCCAACAACAACAGAAACAACAAACCTTTATTAATCCAATATTGGTTCACTGAAAACAGCCCATTATTCAAAGTAACAGCTGCTCGTCAGATGACAAGTTCCCTAACGCTCTTTAGTCAAAATGTTGGATAATGAGAACATGATTAATTCAAAATCTGTTTTCCTCTGGGCCCTTTGCATTTCAGATTAAAGGGGCTTATTATATATTAAACACATGAGGAATAATATTTCAGTTAAATGCATATAGTAAACAATGGGACTTCAAGTGCAATTATGCCCATGGATGTGGATGGCATTTCCGGCCGTGGATAGCCGAACACATGCTTTACAAAGCACCAAAGGCAGATAATTATGCCCAGAAGTACATTATTATGACTGTTGCCTAATTGGGGTTTATTTTTCCTTTCTTCTCATCCTAATTAGGCATTCATTTGCCCACATGCTAAGTGATGCTGACACTTTAGTGACAGAATGTTTGCTTTCATTCACATAAAGCCTTCTGAATACTTTTGCCATCCTTTGTGCCCTAAGGCAAAGAAATAAAAATGTTTTTAGGCTTGAGCTGTGTTTTCTTGTTTTGACGCACTCAAACAACTTATAAGTCAAATGATTACAAGATAGTTGGATAATTTTAGGGATATTAGTACAGTGTATGGGGAAAACATGAGTGGTAGTGTGGTACAGTGGATAGGACTTCAGACCAAGGAAGATCAGGGTTCAAGCTCCACCTCTGAAACATATTGGTTTTAGAACCCCCCAAGGCAAGTCATGTAGACTCACAGTGTTTTGGGCAATGCTCTAGGACTAAAGAAAACTAGCATTTATTAAGTGCCTAATGTATGCAAGGTACTACGCTAAGCACTTTACAGATAGCTCATGTGATCCTCACAACAACTCTTTGAGGTAGGGGTTATTGCTATCCCCATTTTACAGTTGAGGAAACTGAGGCAAACAGGTCAAGTGACTTACCCAGGATCACACAGCTAGTAAGTGAGGCTGGATTTGAACTTGGGTTTTCCAGACTCCAACACTCTACCCACTTCACCACCTAAATGACAATGAGTTGCAGAGGAAGGGCAGACCTTAGAAGTTTCCTACACCAGTGAAATCACAGGTCCATTCTCTTTCCACAACGGAATTGTAAAATACGACAAATTGGGTGAAGAAAGAAATAAAGGTCTATGAAGTGCTGCTAAAGGAGATCTGCAGCATGAAAACAGTAAACTCATCATTATCAATAATAACTGATATAAATGTCAGTAGAGTACCTACTACGTGCCAGGCATTGTGCTACGTATATTATCTCACTTGATCCTCATAACAACCCTGCGAAGTACCTGCCATTATTATATCCATTTTATGAATGAGGAAACTGAGGCAGACAGGGGTTAAGTTAATTTGGCCAGGATCACACAGCTAGTCAAGTATCTGAGGCCAGATTTGAACTCAGGTCTTCCTGACTCCAGACCCTATCCACAATGCCACCTAGCTGCACGTTGACCAGGACTAGACAAAACAAAATTAAATCAAACCCAAGATAAGGGGCTTTCTAAGGACTCAGATTCAGAAGGAGAAACAGAAAAAGTAACATTTTTGTCTAGATTCCGCCTCAGACACTTAAAAACTGGGCAATCCCCGAACAGTCAACTAATATCTCTGAGCCTCAGTTTCCTAATCTGTAAAATGAAGGGGTTGGACTCAATGATCTCTGAGGTCCCTTCCAGCTTTAAATCTATAATCTTGTGATCTAAGGTCAAATTATACCTCAAACACAATAGCTTTTGGATAATGAGTAAGTCACAACCTCTAAGACTCAGTTTTATTATCTGTAAAATGGAAACCAAATAATCAGTAAATCAATAAGAATGTAGTATTGAAGGTGCAATTACTAAATGCCAGGCATTATTCGAGGCGTTGTGGATACAGATACAAAGGATGAAGTAGGCTTTACTTGCAATCTCTATGTGACAAGGTGGCTATGAGGAAAGTTTTTTGAAAACGCCTAAGTGTTATATAAAATGTGTTATTATTTCTATAGGCAGAATATGAGCTCCTTGAGGGCAGAAACTGTTGTATTTCTGTCATTGTATTACCAGCTCCTAGCACTATTCCTTGCACACAGTGACTGTTTAATAAATATCGTTTTTTGTCACCATCTTTTGACGGACTAGCTTTGTGAACTGTCCAAACAATTTTATATCATGGCATGGACAATAGGCATGCTTCATCCACTTGGTTTTTCCAGTGTAGATGTACGGACTAAACTCTTCTAAGCGATTAACAATCTAACTTACGAAACTCTACAATGTTCTGTGGTTTGATTCAATCAGCACAACGTCATTGACAAAGAGAAGCTCCTGTAGGATCTCACCATTTATAGAGAATTCCTTTTTCATTTTGGACTCTAAGCTTGCAATCCCCCGTGACAGTGGCAAACCTTTTTGGTAAGCGTATGCTTCCTTGGTTTATATTATCATCCATCTTAATAGACATAAAACAAAATTATCTTTGTTTCATTTTTCAAAAAATCTTGCCTGATTTTAATCCACACAGGAGGGAGAGCTTGCTGGAGGAAGGGTCCCTAAGATGGCATTTAGTTCAACCAAACCAAATGCTTTTTTTTTTTCTGTAGTCAACAAAAACAGGCACATAGAGATATTGTAATCATTCCCCCTTTCAACCATTTAAATGTCAAGTTTTGTTCTGCAGTAAAGTACTGTTTGTGAAAATGGGCCAGCTTATGTTTTCATTAAGAACATATATACATTTTGCAAAGATAGGAAAGTAAGGATATGCCTTGCTAGTTATTGACATGCCTTGATCACTATTAGGGGTGGGCAGCAATAAACAGGGGCTTCTTCTAGAGGATCCTCCCTTATTTCAGATGTCTTGAGAATTGCTCTGACACAACTGAAAAACAACTGAACAAGCACTATGTGGCAGCCTATGCGCTAGGAGCTAAGGAGTCAAAGGAAAAAGGAAAGTATCCCCTGCCCTCCAAGAGCTTACACTTTACAGGTCCCTCTTTTTGGCCTTGTACCATTCAGCAGGGTTCTCAATGATTCAAATGAGGCAGAGATGATGCACTTTTGAAAGTTTGTAGATCACGGGAAGCTTGGAAGGAGAGCTAACCCTGAAGAGGAAAGCCAAAATTCAAATATATTTCAAAGACTAGAACAATGGTCTGAATATAACCAATAAAAATCCAATGGGAACAGATGTAAGGTCCAGATAGACAGAGTAGATAGATAATAGATAAATGATAGAGGTAGATAGATAAATAGATAGATAGATAGATAAATGAATAGATGAATGGATGGATGGATGGATGGATGGATGGATGGATGGATGGATGGATGGATGAGTGAAGGAATAAACTGACAGATCAATGAATGAATGTGCAGAAATAGTCTGTATTTGTAAGAATGCAGGAGGTACACTTACATTGCAGTTGATCTGAAAAGAATCTGGGGGTTTTACTCTACAGCAAGATCAACATGAGTCACCAGTGGAATGTGGTAGCTAAAACAATGGCTGATTTCCCAGACTGCATTGAAAGACTCAGTGCTGAGAATGATGGAGGTGGTAATTCATATTCATTCTGCCCTGGTCAAAGTATATCTGAAGTACCGTACTCCATTCAGCAAAGGAGATTGAGAAGGAGCAAAACGAGGGGTGGGAGGAGAACTGGGAGAAAAATATGTCACAAAAGCCTAGAGAGGAGAAAGTATCTAAGAAGAGATGATGATGAGTGTTAGTGGTTGCAGAAAGGCCAAGAAGGAGGAGGAATGAGAAGAGGCCATTAGGTTTGGTAACTAGGACACCATTGGTAACTCCTCTGCTATCCCACTTGCTCTGACAAATTTTCCAGTATGCTGACCTGAGGATATTACTAAGAATGTGGGGTTGGAGGTAGGAAGTGGAGGGTGAGTTGGAAGAATGCTGGATTTGATGTCAGAGGACCTGGGTTCAAATCCCACCTCTGTCACTTACCAGTTGTGTGACCTTAGACAATTAACTCCACCATCCATCCTAGCCTTCAGTTCTTCAACTGCAAAAATGAGGAAGTTGAATTGGACAATTTCTAAGGTCCCTTCAAGCTCTACTTGTATGATTCCATGATTCTAAGAAGGCTACACATGGAACAAGACAATGGAGTGAACCCAAAGGCATTCTAGGACTGAAAATAGGATGCCCTCAATGGCTGAATTCTCTGCTCTGGAGGAGCAGAAAAGCTTACACAAGGGAGATAACCAGAGAAGGTTTCTTTGCTGGATGATGTACTACAGCAATATGTACAGAGTTCAGAGACCACAGCTGGATCCTGCTGGCCAAGAGCTTTGGGAGTACAGGCAGAGCGTCCAGCTGAATAACTGAAGAGGTCTAGTACCATCTGCTGGAAGATGTTGGACAGAACTATGCTGCAGATAGACAGGACATGTTAAAAAGCTACAGAGAAGATGCAGACTGGGGAGCTGCTCCAGGAGGATTGAGGCAGCATCTGCCACCCAGGCTATCTATCCTTCATTCAGTTGCCAAAGGGACGATGTCACTTCCCTACTCAATAAACTCCAGTGGCTCCCTATCACCTTCAAGAGGGCAGCTAGGTAGTGCAGGAGATAGAGTACTGGACTGGGAGTCAGGAAGACTCATTTTGCTGAGTTCAAATCTGGCCTCAGACACTTACTAGCTGTGGGACCCTGAGCAAGTCACTTAACACTGTTTGCCTCAGTTTCCTCACATGTAAAGTGAGCTGTAGACCGAAAGGACAAACCATTCCCATATCTTTGCCAAGAAAAGGAGTCAAGAAGAGTCAAACATGACTAAAGTATTTCCACAGTAACATCATCTCCAGGATCAAACACAAAATCTTGTTGGGCATTCAAAGCCCTTCATAACCTTCCCACCATTCCAGTCTTCTATCGTACTCAACACTACATACTTTTCAATCAAGAGACAAAGGCAATCTTGCTGTTTGACAAACAAAACAATCCATCTCTCTGTTATGGCCATTTTCTCTAGTTTTCCCCCATGCCTAGAACGTTCTCCCTCCTCATTTCCACCTCCAGTCTCCCTGGCTTCCTTCAAGTCTCAACTAAAATCCCACTTTCTACAGGAAACCTTCCCCAACCACTCAATTCTAGCGCCTTTCTTCTTTTTCTTCTTTTGTATTTTTTCCTAGATTTCACTTGTTTGAACATATTTTTGTTTGCTTGTTGTCTCTCCCATTAAGACTGTGAGCTCTTTGAGAGCAGAGCCTCTTTTTGTATCTTCAGCACTTAGAACAATGCCTGGAACACAGCAAGCACTTAATAAATATTGATTGATCAATTTTTGGTAGACCATCTGTTGGTCCTACAATAGCTCTGTCCTCCAGAATCAAACAGAACATTCCCCCAACATTGATTGATGCAGAATAGAAAAAAAAGGCTGGGGTTAGAGCATGTCTTTTGCCTTTTTTTTTGCATCTACAACACTTAACATAGTGCCTGGCACACAGTAGGTGCTTACTAGATGTTTATTAACCGACTGCCTGACTGGCTATGGCTGGGAATGCTGGGATCTCATTCTCTAAGGAAGCACAGCTCCCCAGTAGGCATTGTTCCCCCCCCCGCCCCGGCAAGGGGCTCTTCTACCATCTGCATTTCTTTTCCTTGAAATACAAATAAATTTGTGTCTACTATAAACCTTGTGACCCTTGTGTTGGTGATAGAAACTTGTAGCAACCCATTGGATGGATAAATAGATGGATAAAGACATTCCCAAATCATTAGTAAATTAGTAAATCATGAGTAAAGCAGAAAACTAAATCAGTCCAAAATCTACCCAGGTCCTTCAAGGTGTAAGAGAATCTCTAACAAAGGCATTACAAGAGGGGTGCTGTGTGAAAGATAATTGACCACTGACTAGGAAACACTGCCCACTTAGGAGACTTTTAAAGAGACAGGTAACTTCTGTTATGACCCTTTCTCTTCCCCTGTTTTGAATGCATGACTTGGGGCTCCAGCAGTTCTTCCTTGCACTTTCTGTAAAGTGAGAAGAAGTGATTTCTCCCCTCTCTCCCCTGGTGCTAGAGTAGGGAGGCAGGTATTTGTAGACATGAGCCTGAGATTTAAGGCCATAGCAACCACTTTTTCTCAATGTTTCTTTCCCTGACCACCGGTGATGGAATATTGATCCTGAGATGGGTTTTTCAGTCCTTAGTGATCTCTCAAACTCATGAGGTTTCTTCTAAGGCTAGAAATATACACTCCAGGATTGCTGCTTATTCACCATTGTTCAGAAAAAAAATATCAAGAAGAGATTCAAGAGAGTATAAGTGTATCTGTTTGTGTGTGTATGTACATAATACAAACATAATATAATGTATATTGTTGATATATACATATATGTATGTATACACATATATGAAAATGCTCCTGCAGACAGAGAAAAGCTCCCTTGATCACTCCTAGGACATCTATTGTCTTAAATTGCTGTAGAAATGTAAGCTATTTCAATATTTGGATGCATTCAAGATCTCATCAATATGAAAATGGAAAGCCATCCATGCGTCTTCATCTTATGTGATTTTTGCCCCTATCCTTCCATAAATCAATCAAGCAATGAGCATTTATTAAGCACTTACATTGGGTCAGACAATCTATCAGGTATTAGAAAGACAAAGACAAAGCATAGCACAACCTCTCCTCTCAAGGATCTTGTATATTCTGTCCTCCGCAGAAGAGGACACCAATGTGCTAGAGACATTCCATTTGTCCTTTTCTTCTTCAGGGATACCAAAGCAGCACATGGACTTTCTGTGTTTTCTTCCTCTCATTACAAGACTGTGCAGACTTCTTTTCCAGTCACGCATGTTCTGGATGATGCTTCACATGACATTTCTCAAGTGCCAATCTTCTTTGGTAAGATGCTGCTGCTCACTTAGACCCACCATATATGTTTTCAATTCCTCTGGATTCACCTGAGGCAGTCCTGCACAACATACGGCCTGTGGGTGTTATGTTGTGGATTCCTGTTTTTATATCCTCTACGTTTTTTGTGGGCTGTCCAAAATTCTTTGTCAGGCTTCAAGTGGCCCACAAGCTCTATGTTATGTAGGTTTGACCTAAAGGCTCACAACTCCTCAGGTTGTTCTGGGTCCTAAGACTAGCATCTAGATAACATTACCAGGATGATATTAGTGTTTTAAAAAAAGAACTTAATGGCCTGTCCATTGCCTAAGAAATGGGGCAATGTACATTTTTCATCTCATTATTTTCTTCTTGTCTGAATTGCTAAGCCCATCTAGAAAGAAACAGCCTGCCATAGTCAATAGACAGCCTAGAGTAGTTAAAAGTCCACTGGACCTAGAGCCAGGGAAGAACTGGATTCAGATCCTGCCTCCAATACACACTAGCCATGTGATCATTCATGCCAAAATGTAAAGTCTTTTCAGTACTGTCTGAAATTAGGCCCTCAAATCCCATGTGTTTGATCAGAACCAGAATGAATGGCAATGGTCCCATGGTCCTTCCTAACCCATGAAAGATACTGCAAGGTAGGATGCTACGTCATCTTGTTCATCTTTCATTCTCAAAGAGGACCAATGACATCAGGAGGGTTATGTCTTGACTTGCAGGTGAATTGGATTTGAGTGAGGCAAAACTGCAAAGTCATCAGCCTCTCCCCTCCACAGTCATTGGAGTTCAGTGGCAAGACATAGGTCAGGATGACTAATGATAGCCCCAGAGAATGCTGGAAGATGATGAAGATGGATGATGAAAGAACTAGCTCAGACTCTCTTTGCTTCAACTTAAGTAGTAAGTAGTATCCTTGAAATTCTACACTACCTGTGTGGGGTACTGGAGGATGGATGGAGCTCTTTTCCCCCATACCACCATGGTCCCAAATCAACCCCACAGAGTATGGACTTAAGGAAGCAAAGTTGTCCCTGAGTCCCTTTTCTCCTTGGCATTCTTTCTGATTAAGTGTTTGAAGACCAGCCTCAAGGTGAATGTGTCCAAATTTGGAGGCAACCTTGTAGTTTCAAGATGGTTGGAGACCCTAGGTACAATGAGAGGAGCAGTTGGTTTTGGCAAATAGAGGAATGTTTGCTTGTGGAAGTGTCTACTCATAAGGTTCAGAAGAAGTTCAGGTCTGGAGTGGAGTGATAATACACAGCTGAGGTAAAACATAAAATGCCTTACTTAGCAGGCCCACAGAATGTTTTATGTTCTGATGACATTTAAGTATCAACTGCCTAGCTGATTGTAACAATCACTTTAAGTTAAGTTACTAAATCTTGTTTAAGCTGTTTTGTTAAAATACGTGCCATGAACCCTTCATGTTTAACATTTCTTTGCATGTAGGAATAAATTACCAGTCCTCTACCCGATTCATATTGTACATTGAGTTCCTTTTTTATTTCCCGCTTTTTGGAGAAAACCAAGACATGAGTCATAACCTAAAGCCTGAAGAAAATAATCCACAGGGGTGCGGGGATTAATGCACTACAAAGCATGAGCACAGGGAGCCTAGCCCCAGTCTAATTAGAGGCCAGGCTCCATTGGACAGAACTGGATCCAAACCACAAGCCTGGGCACAGAACAGGGAGTGGGAACAGTACTCTCCAGGCCCTATGGGCCCAGAAGTGGTTCCTCAAGATTAGATTTGGATTTTCCATGTATTATTAACATGCAATGCTGCTACAAATTTAATGAAAAAAAAAGTACCCAAAGTTTAATAATGAGGTGCTACATTAGCCCCTTATGATTATTCTGCCATGGTCAGCACAGTGACACTTAATACTAACCTAAGGATTTGGGATTTTAGATGGAGCTTTTCTCAAAATCTCTCCTGTGTCCCAGATGTGACCTAGATTCTTCCTGGGAAATGAAAGCACAGAGCATGCTTAGTGGTGTACCAACAAACCATGCTCTGCATCTTGCCAGAAAGAAAAGTTTCAGCCATTCTATTAACTCATTTAGCATCTAGAAACAAAATATCCAATGCCAGCTGTTGATGGAAGAATGTAGTGGAAGTTGGAGACCAGAGTCCATTAAAACAACCACATCAAAACAATAGAAACAAGGGGACCCTTTCATTTAAAAATGGTCCAAATAATTATTATTTTTAGACATGAATAATATTCTCAATATTTCTATATTTCAAGGAGCCGTGAGTTCATCCATTTGGGTCTGAGTTACACAGACGCAGAAGAAGACCTTCTCTACTTTTTAGGATGTGGCCTTATGGATCATTATGGCAGAAAAGAAAAAAAAATTCACCTGGAGGACCAGGTCAGGTAATAAGCCTCCAGGCTGGTCTTTGGAATGCAGCCACAGAATTTGTCTCCAGGACCAGATTTAAATCAGCCCTTCCAACTTACTAGGACTCATCATAGTTTGTGCCCCACTATCATAGCCTTCAAGAATCTAGTCACCATCTTGGCTTTCAGTTTCCTCATTTATAAAATGAAGCAATTGGACTAAATGATCTCTTAAGCTCCCTCTTCCCTCCCAGTTCTAAATTCTATAACCTATGATTGCCTGGAATGAAAGACAAACTCCAGAAATAGATACTCCATGTGTATTATATCTGTCTGTAACTTGTTGTGGCTTAGTCAATATGGAGTGGACCTGAGACCTAGACTCAAGCCCAGCCTCTGACACATGCAGTCTACATAACCTGGAACAAATCTTAAGAGTTTTTAATCTTTCAGCGCCTCCAGGAAATTTTAATTCCCTTATCCAGGTGAAGTCAACAAGAAAGGCAAAAAACAAACAAACAAACAAAAGACTGTCCCTGCCCTCCGGGAGCTTGCCTGTCTAATGAGAGGAAACACGATGCAAATAAGTATATACTATCAAAATACAGACAGGATACATTGGAAATAATCAATAGAGGAAAAACACTAGTGCTGAAGGAGATCTAAGGCATCTTGTAGAAAGTGAGATTTTAGCTGAGACTTGAGAGAATCTGGAGATGAGAAGGGAGCCAAATATAAAAGAAAGCTAGTGAAGGGGGAGGTCACCTGGTAATCATTTCACTACCAGAGTTCACTCTCCCCCCAAGACTCTTCCCACTTCAATCCAAACCCCACAGCAGCCAAGGTGACCTCCCACTTTCCCCCTCAATTACCCCCAGGACCAAATACTCTGTTTCTGATCCCAATTTCCTTAGTGATCTCTGTACCCTAGAAAAAAGTTTGCGAGGTATCCTGGGCCAAATAGCCCTAAGCATGGATGTCAATAGCAGAGTTAGTGGCTATCTTCCTTTGAGTTCCTACTCTATTTCTATTTCTTTTCAATGTCTCTAGTTGGATTGAGGACTGGACCTGGTGTCAAGAACAGCTGAGTTCAAATCCGGTCTCAGACACTTACTAGATGTGTGATACTGAGCAAGTCATTTAACCTTTGTCTGCCTCAGTTTTCTAGTCTGGAAAATGGGGATCTTAAGCCCCTATCTCCCAGGGTTGAGATAATGTTGCTAAAATTCTTTGTAAACCTTAAAACATTATAAATGCTAGCTATTGTTTCCAGAATATGGGGGAGGATGAGGTAAGGAAACAAACTTCTACTATATGCCAGGCACTGGGCTAAACACTGCAGATATTATCTCATTTGATAATGAGGGTTTGGGTTCAGTCCTGAATAATTTCAAAAAAACAAGTGGAATGGCCTACTTATCTCTAGTCCGGTTTTAGGTACCTGACCAAAACAAAACAAAAAAATGCACAAAAATAGCTCTTCACAGAGGATTCTAATTCACCTCAGCCTCCACAGTATTTTTAGATAGCTGCATGTTATCACCTTCTTTTTTTCTCTCTAGTTTCCTCAGTATGCCAATAGAAATGACCATCCCCCACTCTCTACCTGACCCGCTCTATCTCCTAAAAGAAAACCAAAAGGCTTAAAAGTTTTCTGTTGATCACCCCATTTTTCTACTTCCATTCCTTCTCTTGCTGACTTCTCGAATACTAAATAAAATCCAAATTATAAAACCTAATGTTTGAAGAGACCTTCGAAGTCATTTTGGCCTCCAACCTCTTCCTTTAAATATCATGACCCAGGAAAACTGTGACTTGCCCAGTTTTACATAAGGAGAAAATAACAGCGCAATTATTCAAATACAGATGTTTTGAGCCCAGATGCAACGTTCTTTGCATTATTCCTCTCGCAATGCCTCCTCGGAATAGGTCCAGGTCATCTCCCATCCCCCAAGTTGGTCCATTTTGTCTCAGACACCCAACTCTATCATGTTTTAAAATCTTTCCAAAGATTTTCGTCCTCTTTTAAAACAAATATCCCCTTTGAAAGCCTTGGTGACTGGCACAGGTTAGAATAAAGATGGCTCCCACTCAAAAGGGGCCTAAAAGATGATCTTAGAAGGCCTCAGCAATGGAATTTTGGCTCTTGGCATAGGAAAACCACTGGAAGGAGATGGGAATATGAGTAGGAAGGTATTTAGCTTCAGGGAGGTACAAGAGTAGGTAGCAGTGGGGAGTCCTAGCAGGTGAGAGGAACATGGCATCAAGCTAAGTAGCAGGTCATGGGCAGTGAACCAAGCCAGTAGGTGGTCTTCCTCTGGAAGGTCTGGCACGACACAAATCCATTCATGGGAGCTATTCCCTTGGTCAGGACAGAGCTGACAAATCCACTCATTGGCAATTTCAGATTAAAGCTAATAGAGTTCTTGGAGGCAATATCCCACTTTTTCAAAGTAAGTATCTTTAACGTTGCTGAGTTTCTCCATTGATAGGGATAGGGTTGGTGATAGAGGAAAATGAATCTGTACAGGTGAGAGCATGTTCTTGAGGGGGAACGGACAGGATCCAAGTCGTGATTGAAACGATGACCAGAATCCATGTTGGGTCAAGCCAGATACTTCCCAAAACAAATCAATGAAATAGAGATTAGCACAGTAGTCCAAATTTGGAAGGGGGCTAGGAGAGACCAGGGAGACATGCCAACATGGAATGGGTAGGATAACAGTATGGCAGAAACAGCAAAATTCATTATATGCAAGGTTTCCAACCAAGATAAAAATCTTTCCATGTCACAGCAACACACCAGTCACACACCCCATTCCAGCTCAGGAGTTAGGAGCCTTCAGAAGTCCTGAGCTAAAACACCAGGGTTCTAATCTTGAGGAAATCACTTCACCCTTCACCCTTAAACCTCAGTTTCTTCATTTCTAAAATGAGGAGGTTGGAAAAGATGATCCATTAAGTTCCTTCTGTCTCTAATTCCATGATCTGTGATCTGATTACAATCTACCTTTCTTACCTGTTTCTTCATGAGGGCCTTCTAGCTGCTGAGTGATGCAGTGTATAGAGCGCTGGGCCTGGAGTCAGTAAGACCTGAGTTCAGATCCAGCCTCTGATATTCACCAACTGCGTGACCCTGGGCAAGTCACTAAACCTGTCTGCCTCAATTGCTAAACCAGAAATAATAATAGCACCTACCTCCCAGGATTGTTGTGAGGATCACATGAGGTAATATCTGTAAAGCACTTGGCACTTAACGGGAAGTATATAAATGTTTATACCCCTCCCCACTAAACAGACTAGTCCTCAGCTCGTCCCCTGAATATACAATGTAAAATCCCTCCTCCCTTTTTCAATCAAATATTTTCTCACCTGGAATATTCTCTCTCCTCTTCCCAATCTATCTAAATAAAGCCCTTTGTTACCAGAGCAAGAGAGAACTTCAATATAGGGTCAGGACTGAGTTGAGGCTATTTGTCAGAGAGGAACCTCTGTACTTTATTCTGCTGCAGTCTGGTGAAACCTTTGAACTTCTCAGAATCGTGTTTTCAAATGCATCAAAGAAAGTACATAGGCTTACACAAGAAACTAATTCTATGGAAATACTAATGTCAAAATTCTTTTAATTGTTTCCCACTTTTTCCATCATTTCCCTCTGTCCTTGCTTATAATATGTTCCATTCATTTCTAGCTCTTGCTCAGAGCGCAACAAAACTTAGCTCATTTTTATCTGGAGACAAAACCCACACAGAAAATAAACAATATTTAATTATAAGCTTGCCTGTTCCCCAGGTCACTATGAAATAGAGAAAGAAGTGGAAAGGGAGCAAATTCCTCCATACTAGTTCAGCAGAAAATTCTGTCCAGGCAGATCTCACCTTAAGCAGCTCGGGAAGGCAGACAAGCCCCCTGCTGTTCATAATCATATTCAATTCATAGGAACAGCACCACCTTTCCCTTATGATCAGCTGACTGCTGCTGCATGAGGGGTCTTTGAGTTAATTGTTAAATGTTCAATGTAAGCATTTATTCCTTGAAAATCAGCAGATATTACAAATCAGGGCTCAATGCAGGGATGGGGAACCTGAGGCCTCCTAGTTCCTCAAGTGCCCCGCTTTGGCTGAATCCAAACTTCATAGAACTTGGATTCAGTCAAAAGGCCACACCCAAGGACCTAGCTGGCCACATGTGGCTTTGAGGACACAGGTTCCCCACTCTGCTTGCTAGTTGTCTAGACTTTAAAAAGTGATGAAGAAAATGTTAATAATAATAATATAGATTAATCTTTAAAGTGCACTGTGGCACTTTTTTTTTCTTTAGAGAGAAAGTTAAATTTACCATCTCCCCCCCAGGGCTTCCTCTTTGCTACCACCCTCCCATTTCACAGGTTTCTACCTCATCAATCTCTCTTTCCAGCTGAGAAAAACTACTCCCCATCAGCCTCGTCTCTGATAAGGGGTTACATAAAACATGCCCTTTCTCCAGGCCTATCTTTTTCATTAAGACTTTCTGGACAGGGTCAGGTGGTCACTCCCTTTGTAGAAATTCCAGTAGCACTTATTATCTGTACCTTTTGTAATGGTAATTGGAATATGGCAAACTTGTATTATTTATCTTTTCGTGTGTTCGATAAATGTTTTCTGAAAATAAAGCCAGAGGTGTCCTGGTGCCTGTTCATTCATGTTCTCAAGAGCTGATTGTTAAACTGTCAGAAATTAAAAATTTTCTCACCTCAGAAATTGGCAAATGCTATAAATCAGAGCTTGATTCATTATTTTGTTGATTGTCTAGACTTAAGAAAGTGATGGAGAAAATGTTAATAATGCAAATTTAATTTAAAAAATATGCACACATTTTTTTTCTCAGAAAATTCTTAAACATTTATCAGTTCGCTCCTGAGGATAATTCTTATTTATAGAGTACTATGAGGTTTACAAAGTATTAAACAAACAAACAAACAAAAAACCAAAGAACATTTGTTTTATTCTCTATTAAAGCCTTTGTAAGTTCTGAAGACATAACTCTGGAAAAACTGACATTAAAAGGGTTAAGTCCAGTGAATATTGTGAAGGTGATGAGTAGTTGAAGAGTTGTAACCAGGTGTTAATTAACCAAGATAAATTTTCAGCTACTTTTTAATTTTTAAAAAGAAAGAAAAATAGGAAGAGGGGGAAGGAGGGAGAAAGGGAGGAAGGGAAGAAGGAAAGAAGGAAAGGAGGGAGAAAGGAAGGAAGGGAGGAGGGAAGGACAGAAACAACAGAGAAGGGAAGGAGCTTTGGATCAAACCAGACAAAATCCTATAATACTTTCAGCCTTGGCCAATTAGTAGCAAAATAGAAATAAGACTAGTATTATATAAGACTTCCACTATAGGGAGCAGTCTGAACCTGTTTTCCAAGCCCTAGTCCCCATCCCTCAAAGTTGCCTCCTTCCCCTCCTCCCCTCTTCCCTCACTACACCCTGCCCATTATTCGCCGACTTGCTGGGTCTAGCCGTGGCGAAATATGTCAGTCTTCTCTTTGATCCAATTTTTGTTATAGGGCTGATAGGTCTGAGTTTCAGTCTGGTACAAGAGGCAGCCAAGGTTGACCAAGTCATCAATGAAATCAAACAACTGAATGATGTCGTAGGTGATGAGGTTATTTCTGGGAATAATTCTCTTTAGATGTTTTCCAAATGTTTTACAAAACCCTTCCAGGCTTGAATCATAATCATATGTAAGTTCTGCCCTCTGGCCTCTTGGTGGGCTATACCAGCAAAGTGGTGTGAGACATCATGGCACACTCCACCAAGGCCACCTGCCATAACTGGGCCACTCAGGTCAAAGTCATGGAGTACTTTTCTGCTGAACAACCCTGTGATCAGGTAATAGCAGCATGGCTATTCTTATTTTATAGGCAAGGAAAGCTGAGGCTTGGAGAATTTAAAGTCATAGCTCATGGTCACAAGCATCTAGTTAAGTTTCACAGCTATCAAAGTCAAATGTGTAGACTCAAGTTCAGTCTCCTTCTAATCTGACCCTCTCTGCCTCTAAAGAGGTAATGTACTGTATTGATGAGGCAGCTGAAACCTAGAAAGTTCAAGAGACTGGCCCAATTTAGTAAACTCTAGAATGGGGAATAGAACCCAGATTTTTTACAGCTTTTGTGCAGTCCTGACTTTTTCCCCCCATTTTAAATCTGCTCTCTCAAGCCATTCACTTTGTTCATAAAACAAACCTTTATTAAAGACCTACTGTGTGCTAATTGTCATTGAGTCATTTCAGTTGTGTCTGACTCTTTGTGACCCCATTTGGGGTTTTCTTGGCAAAGATACTGGAGTGGTTTGCCATTTCTTTCTCCAGCTCATTTTTACAGATGGAAACTGAGACGGAGTTCAGTGATTTACTCAGGGTCACACAGTTAGTAAGTGTCTGAGACTTAATTTGAACTCCGGAAGATATGTGCTAAGCACTATGTTAAATACTAAGAGAGAGTTATCAAGGTTATATAAAATATAGTCCCGGGCCTCACAGAGTTTATAATCTAGGAGAGAAGACAATTGCAAATACCGATGGGCTTGGAGGTAAGAGATCTGGGTTCCAATTTCCCCTTAGGTACTATTTGTGTCAGCTTGAAGGCTGAGAGCCTCAGTTCTTCACCTGCTAAATGGACTTAATGATATTTCTATGGACTGCCTTATGAGGGGGTTGTTTCTCCCTCATTGGAGCAGATCAAATAAAGGCTGAATCATCCATCTGCTGTTGACCAGATCATAGAAAAACTCTTGGTAAGCAATGCCTCGTTGGTCTGTTCCAAACTGCGAGACTCTAGGATTCTGCTTATAATCCTTTGTGTTAGCGCTGCAAAACAAGCCGCTCTATGAGGTCCTGTCAGTTTAATGATCTCATGTAAGCCTTGAAGACAGAGTAGTTCCCACAAGCAGCAGTGACCTCTTGGGCACCAGTAAGTAATAGCTTTGAAAAGCCTAATTGAGACTACACTCAATTGATGATGCCTATCTATATCTTTTTAAACTCTGTCTGAAGGAGAAAGAAACAGAAATAGCCTTAATGAACATGAGAGAGGACACACTTAGATCTTATCCTGAATTGCAGGACAATGCTCACGTAGTTAGCTGTACACTCAATTTTCAAAGAGCATCCTAAGGCAATCTGGGGAGGAATAGAATGACAGCCCTCAGCTTTCTGTCCCCTCCTCCCTGCTTGTGGGGGATCTTCTTACTGACTCCCCCAGTCCAGATGTCCCATGTTCTCAGGTTTTCTCAATCCTATAAAAATTTCTTCTCAAGAAAAGCTTAGATAAACACAGCCCACAGCTCTCCCCAGTGCTAAACCAGATTAAGATGTAATTAGGAAATATTTAACAAAATAAACAGAAATATAACAAAACACAGATATTACATTTTAAAATTGTCAATATGCAGCCCACAGGGCTCTTCATGTATGGTTTCAATCCTTTTTTTGTTTTGTTTTGTTGTTTTTTAAGTCATGTCTGACTCTTCATGACCCTATTTGGGGTTTTCTTGCCAGAGATACTGGAGTGGGTTTGCCATTTCTTTCTCCAGCTCATTTCACAAATGAGGAAACTGAGGCAAAAAGGGTGAAGTGACTTGCCCAGGATCACATAGCTAGTATCTGAGGCCAAATTTGATCTCTGGAAGATGAGTCTTGTGACTCTAGGCCTAGGGCTCTATGCATTGTGGCTCTACCTAGCTGCTCTGTGTGTGTTTTGGTGGTCCCCATTTCTCTCTGAGTTTATCACCACTGAATAGTTCATAGCAATATGGACTGAATTTGTAGTTTCATTGGTATAGGCCAGTGGTCCCCAAATTTTTGTACCTCAAACCTCTTGCAACTACAACAAAAATGGGTGGTGAGTCCTCAGGGTAATTTAATATACTATCCATATTGTTCTGCAATTATGTATTGCTTAAGGTACCATAAAATAATTTTTAGCCCCAATCATCCTGGAAAACTGTCATAAAACCCACTGAGAATTAACTGGTAGAGAGAACTCTCAGGTGATGGGAGAGGGTACCCTGGTAATGCAGACCTGCGTGCTTTCTACAACGTCTAGTATTGGAAAGCTGCCCAGACCACAGACAAGTGATGTAACTTGACTACGTCACATAATCAGAGGCAGACTTGAATCTTCCTGGCTGGCTAAGATGCTTGGCCAAGCACTGTGTCTCTAAACTAATTCATACTAAGGTGGAAATGACTAAGTAGACTTTTCTCTCTCCTGGGGGTATGTGCATTTTAAAAGTAGACAAGTTTGCATTTGTAAGGGAATTTCTGGCAGCAGCAGAATCCAGGGGAGCAACTTGAGAGGATAAATGGCCCTTCCCAGCCTCCCAGCCTCCCAGCCTTGAGAAATCCTATTACCTGGGCAGCTATTCTGTCTTTTATGAGACAATCACATAAGGCATTTAAGCCATGTGGCTCCCCTGCAGCCTTCCCAGATTTTTGCAAGGCTTAAAAGGAAAATGAGACAAGAGCCCATTTTGCTTTCATCCTAAAATCAGAAAGGTCAGTTTGACGATATTTAAATCATCTCACCTATCCCTCTGGAGTCAGGCAGCCATTTCCCTGGAAGGTAATAATAGTTAATCTTATTTGTCTAGGCACTGATTTTGCTCTTTCTTATGTTGTTAAACAATAAGACTTTTCACTACCTGCTAGAAACATTTCAATTGCAAAGGAAACTTTTACAACAAATAACTGAAGAAAGGAATGGATAACAGAATTTTTAAAGTTCAGGAAGGTATGCTCCAACCCTAATACAACAGCAATGTGGGTTGGGTAGTCCAAGTATAATTATCTCCATTTTGCAGATGAGGAAACTGAGATTTACAGATGCTAGAGGATGCTCCCAAATGACAGAGCCAGTGTCTCTCCCTTAAACAATGATGCTACTCATGACTTCAGCACATCTTAATTACAATCAAATATTGATCTGATCTTTTAAATTAACATGGAATTACTGTGGTTAATAATATTTTATATTTACTCAGAAGCTCCATCTGAGATGATTGAATGTTTGATTAACTGAAAATGATGATTATTTCTTTGCAGAAAGAGCAAAGTCACCCTTTCCACCCGGACCACTTTCCCCATCTGTTTAAATATATTAACATAAGCCAAGGTGTTGACAGTCTCTTCTGGCAAAATATCGTGGCCAAATACAATATCAAGAGTTGTATGAGGTGAAAAATTAAAAGATAATTGAAAAATTATAATTAAATATTGATTTGATTATAATTAGGAATGCAGCTGGGTGGCATGGGACAGAGTATCTGGCCTGGAGCCAGGAAGGCCAGAGATTAAATCAGGCCTCAGACACTTACTACATGTGTAACCCTGGACAAGTCACTTCATCTCTGTTTGCCTCAGTTTTCTCATCTGTAAAATGAGGATAATAATAGCACCTACTTCCTAGGGTTGTTGAGAGGATCAAATAAAGTGATATTTGTAATATCTTTAGCACAATGCCTGGCACATACCAAGTGCTATATTTGTTATTCAGTTGAGTCTCTTTGTGACCGCATTTGTGGTTCTGTTGGCAAAGATACTGGGGTAGTTTTCCATTTCCTTTTCCAGCTCATTTTACAGATGAGGAAACTGAGGTAAACAGGGTTAAGAGACTTGCCCAGAGTCACACAGCTAGTAAGTGTCTGAGGCTGGATTTGAACTTAAGAAGATGAGTCTTCCTGACTTCAGACCTGGCACTCTATACATTATGGCGCCACCTAACAGCCCTCAAGTGCTACATAAATGCTACCTATAATTATTATAACTAAATATGCCATACTTGACATATCAGAAAAAATAAGACTCCAGTCACCACAGCAAATGTCTCTTCTTTGGTTCAGTAAGGGGGATGAAGTTCTGGGGAAAAAAAAAGTCTCTTCCGGTGACATCACTTATGATTTATTGCACATAAATAACTTAGACCAGGCTTTATGAACATGAAGGCTATTTATTTTTCCATCTCTATGATTACTTTAGGGTCAATAATGTGAGAACTGGGAAGAGGAATTACTGATCTTCACAGACATATCTCTCATTTATTTCCAGTTACATTTCCATTCACATAAAGACTTCATCAGCCTATATTTAATCACATTTTTTCATCTATCCTCACACTTTCCTAAGCAATAATATAAAAAAAAAATTTCCAAACTAATGATTTGCAAATTTTTTGTAGTGTTGGTAAATTATTGTTTGGTCTTGTTAACTTCTGTCCCTCCTAAGCACACATATGTTATATATTGTGTCTTTCAACATATACTAAGTTAAAATTATTTGGTTTTTAAAATGTTTAATACATTTCATATCACCCTTTTGAGATACATGGAGGTATCTCTGTAAATCATGACCTTTGATTTGATTTGAGGAGATAAAAACCTGTAGATCATATAACTGGCCACTATGTGTCACTGTTTTCTTTATTTCTTTAATTTGATTAAATATGTATGCAGGAAGGCTTTTCTTAAAAAATAAAATAGATCACTCCCTTAAAAGAGTAACCTAATCTATTTTTTTTTCTTCTGAAGAGAGGAAAAATGTTAATATGTCACTGTAGTTAGAAGAGATTGACCACTGTGCTTATTTCAGGAAGTTAAACTAAGTTATAATAGAAACTATTTCATTTACTTGAATGTTCTGAAGATTAAGAAGGGAAATGAGATAAATTTTTTAAGATTTTAAATTTAAATTTTTCATATATTTGATATCATATGAATCATGCTGAACCATACTTTCAACTTTTTAATTGAATCCCCATGGTCCTCACTAGATGTTTTGTTTGTTTTAATTTTTGAATAGATAATAGCTGCTCAAAAAATCTTATTCACTTAAGGCATAGCTTGAAATAACTACATTAAATTATTGTAGTTAACCATAGTTTATATTTGTTCAGAAGCTTCATCTGAGATGATTAAATGTTTGATTAACTGAAAATGATAATTGTTTTTTTTTTTACAGAAAGAGCAAAATAACCCCCTCACCACCACTTTCCCCATCTGTTTAAATATGTTTATTAATGTAAGTCAAAATTGATAGTCTCTTTTGGCACAGAATCATGCACAGATAGGATATCAAGAGTTATATGGAGTGAGAAATTACATAGTCTCTCTGGGATATCAAATTGCCAATCCTATTGTAAATTTACTTTAAGTGATGAAAACCCAACCTCCCTAGCTCCTTGTCCAACTATCCAGCTTCTTTATGGATCAAATCCAATTCCAACCACCTCTTTCAGCCAATTTTAGTGCTCAGTTGTATCCGTGGGTAACAGCTAATAATAAACAAAGGCTTTACACTCACCTAATGATGGGGACACCATTACTTAATAACTGTTCTCCTTGTAGGACTTGGGTGTCACCTAAGGAATGTATTCATTTCAGACATTCTACCCTGTTGTTCTCACTCTTTCAAATGCTTTTCTGGTATGTTGAAAGCATACTGGTAAAGCCACATCCAGCTGATTCCCTTTTAAGACTAGTGACAGTAATTTCAATAAGTTTTCTTGGATGAAACCCTGAAATGTGCCCCCACCATGACCACATTAATGCCCTCTTGAAGCCAGGAAGACCTGGGTTTGGCACATATTGTCAGCGTGATGGTGGGCAAGTCACTTACCTTACATTGTAGAGAAGAAGCCTACCTCTATTGGTAAAAGGAGTTTGTATCCCAAAGAAATCCCAGGTCCAGTCCCTATCCTATTATTTACTTAAGTTTTGTTAGTTCTCCTTTGATGCAGACTGAAAACCCAAGAGACACATTCTTGGATAAAAACCTAATTAGCCTAGAGTCCTCTTTCAGCAATCTGGTCATCTAAAACCAGTCCTTCACAGCAATCAGAGATAGATACAGTGGAGGGTCTCTCCCAAACCTCTCAGTGTCCTGCATCTACAGGAACACCATCATAGAGAGTATCCCTTCTCCCAGTGCTTAGGGCTTGGTAGTGGCACATGTTCAAATTCAAACATAGGTTTAGTTGAGGACAAATTACAAACAAAATAGGATAGGAGCTCTTCATGATATTAAAAATATATATAGTATTAGTAAATTACATTTCTGCAGTGTTTTATGGACTTCAAAGAGCCTTTAAATGATTTATTTTATTATCATTAGATGCTAATGACCCTGTGAGCAATGTATTGGAAGCAATGGAAGTTAATATTTTCCCATTATACAGATGAAACAACTGAGGCTGAGGGAGGGTAACTGCACATAGCTAGTACGTAGCAGAGATTGTGGACTTGGCAGGGGCGTGCTGGTAATGGTTTATCAACTGGACCTCTGAAAAGGCACAAGACACTTCAAGGTTAATCTGCATTATTTGCATCTTCTCCACCACTTTCTTCAGTCTAGATAATCAACAAAACAATATATCAAACCCTGATTTGTTGCATTTGCCAATTTCTGAGGTGAAAGTGAAAGTTTATCAATCAACTCCTATAAGCGTGTCTGAGCTGACTCCAGCATAGTCCAGTCTTCAATTCAGACCTTCTTATTGCAATTTTATATTCCTTCCACTTGCTTTAAAAGGGAAAAATGCATATCTAGTAAAGGCTTGTTGACAAAAAGCCTTGCCATGATGGCGAAAAATGAGCCCCAAATTTCCTCTGTCCTCAGTTGAAGTGTTTCTTGTAAAGGTCATTCAAGATTCCATGACCGACACAGCTGTGGGGGTCAGTTCGTATAATGGTCCACACTAGCTTTGAAACTAAACAAGACATAAATTAAGGAAATAGATGATAGCCCAAGCCATCTGCAAATGTGATCAAGGATCACTCATCCAAAATCCAAATAAGGGAGGGATTCCCTATTGATTATGAGGGTCTTTGGATGTTCCTTCTGGTGGCTAATTTTGTGCTGATTGGATCAAGCAACAGGATACAACAGACTCAATCCTGCCCCCAAGAGATTGGCCGGGTCAACCACCTTGGCAAAACCGAGGGAATGCTTTCTGCTTGGATCATGATATGAAACTGGATGGAAAGCATGTTGCATTGATTTGTTAGGACACGATGCATATGCCACAGATGGGGCATAGCACTGAAGAAGAAGACGAGGCAAGGTTGGGTCCCACTTAGGAAGCCATACAGAGCTTTCAGCGAACCCTTGACCTGCTCCCCATTGTGACACTCCACTTTTTTATTGTTTATTTGTTGGGATCTTTTGCTTTTACATTATCTTCATTTCCAAGTACATCACTTCATCTCCCCTATCTGGAAAGCTACACCCTACAGCAAATAATTAAAAAGAGAGAAAAAAAGAGGGTCTGCTCAGTAAAATTAACCAAACATCAGTTGAATAACTCATTATATGCAAAATGTTGCAGTCATAGCTTTCATTCCTACAGAGGAGGGAGGGAGATGCATTTTCTCATCTATTCTTGGGGGACGCACTTAGTAATTACAATTACAGAGCATTCTGGATATTCTCTCCTTCCATCCCCCCTTGTATATTGTTGTAGCTGTTGCTTATATTATTTTCCTGGTTCTTATTTCATTTTGTATCAATATATATGTAGGTCTCTCCGTGTTTCTCTGCATCTCTCATATTCACTATTATAGTGAGGACAGGTAGGTGGCACCATTGTGCATCGAGTGCTGGGTCTGGATTCAGGAAGATTCATGTTCCTGAATTCAAATGTGATCTCGGACAGTTCCTAGCCGTGTGACCCTGGGCAAGCAGCTTAACCCTTTTTGCTTAGGTTTCCTCATCTGTAAAATGAGCTGGAGAAGGAAATGAATAATCTAGTATCTTTGTCAAGAAAATCTCAAATGGGGTCACAAAGAGTTAGAAACAACTGAAAATGATCTAGGTTATGCTGACCAGAAACCCCATCAGATTCAAAGACTGATGCAAGGAGTTTTCTCATAAACATACATCTCAACTAACCCTTAGCTGAATACTGGCCATGTTGTGATCAATCAGTCATTACTTTCATGTTCCTTTGATTGTTTACAGACACTCGAGGGGAGTAGGACACCTATTTTTCTGAATTCAGGCAATTGAAAATACCTAATCTTTCATCCAATTAGAAGTCAGATCACCTAATATTGTATTTTTTTCTTTTAATTTATTGGTCTTACTTGTTTTTAACATACAAAAATCGGTTTCCCTCTGTATTCGGAGTCCAGCCCTAAGCTAAGGAAGGACCTTGATCATGATTTGCTAGACAACTGCCATGCATTGTTTCATAAATCAATGTGCTCAGAACAATCTTTTGTTTCCTCCTCAGTTTTTTCATCTTTCACCTACCACAATACATAAATATATATACATATGTGTATATACATGTGTGTTATATGTGTATATGTATGTGTGTATGGGTAGGCATGCATGTGTATATTTATATATCTATATATCTTTAATATCAGTCTTCTCCCTGTGATGACCTTTGGTTATGAACTGTGAATCACCATGGTTTCTAGAAAATTAGAACTTTGGATTAAATCTAATAAGATGAAATTTGGTAGAGATAAATGCAAAAAGGCTTACATTCAGATTAAAAAAAAAAGTTAAATTCACAAGTATAAGAGGTGAGGGGTTGTTGTTATTTGTCCTTTGTTTTCAAGGAGGACCGAAGACGTCGCGGGTGATATCTTGACTAGTACATGAATTGGACTAAAGTGAGGCACAGTTGCACAAAGTCATCAGCCTCACTCTCTCTTCCAGAGCCTTCAAAATCCAGTGGCAGGACAAAAGTCAAGACAGCTGGTGATGGCTTGGAATGCAGTGGATGACCTTGTAATCATCAATGCCTGACCAAGCTCTAAGCACTCCACGGTGTCTTCTCCAGCTGTCTCCTTGGTCACAGGAACAATTGTTCTCATCTTTCCATTCCCAAGGGGGAGGTCTTCATATGCTTGGGATAGAAATCCCCAACTCACTGACAGCGAGGGGTGAGGGCTGTCACTTTAGCCGTATCTGTCTTAGTGTCCTCGACTATAAAATGGGGATGATAATAGAACCTACCACTTAGGGTTGTTATAAGGATCAACCAATCAACATTTATTAACTACCTACTGTATACTAGGCACCGTGCTAAACATTGAATCAAATAACATAATATTTGTAAAAGTGCTCAAGGCAGTAACTGATATACAATAATTATGTATTTACTTATATTTATTATTATTATTTATTACTACTATTACTATTTTATTACTATTTATTATTATTATTACATGCAAGTCCTTTTATTCTGATGTCTCATTTTGGCACAGAGGTGATCTTGGCTTCTCAGAGATTAGACTAAGGGAGCGGAATCCCTGGTTTTAATCTGTAAAAACTCTGAGTCTGGGCTCAGTGAGTGGCTCTTCCAGTCAGGTGAGAACCACTGAGCACAGGGCAGAGCAGGGCGCCAGCCACCACCTACCAGGTAATGTTGTGTTGTGTTTTATTTTGTTTCATTTTTTTCAATCACGAAGATTTTTCAATTTTCAATTCAATTTCAATTCAAATTTCTATTCAATTCAACTTTCGATTCAAGAAGAAAGGATGAGATATTCAATGGTAGAGGTGATACTCTGCCTCTACTAGTGAAATCACGGCTCCTTCAAGCAATAGGAGAGATAGTGTAGTTGTTCTGGAGACAAGCCATTGGGTATGAGACAGGCTTCAACTTATCTTCTCAACTTTCACCCTCCCCCCCCACGGGATCAAGCCATGTTGTTCATCCTTCATTTTCTTTCCTTCCTTCCTTCTTTCTTTCTTTCTTTCTTTCTTTCTTTCTTTCTTTCTTTCTTTCTGGCTAGGCAAGGGGGTTAAGTGAATTGCCTGGGGTCATACAGCTAGTAAGGGTTATGTGTCTGAGACCGGATTTGAAGTCAGGTCCTCCTAACTCCAGGGCCGATGCTCTATCCACTACGCCACCTTGCTGCCCCCATCCTTCTTTTTTTTTTAGGCAATTGGGGTTAAGTGACTTGCCCAAGATCACACAGCTAGTAAGTGTCAAGTGTTTGGTCTGAGGCCAGATTTGAACTCAGGTCCTCCTGACTTCAGGGCCAGTACTCTATCCACTACACCATCTAGCTGCCCCACTCCATCCTTCATTTTCAAAAAGGACCAATGACATCATGAGGGTGATGTCTTGACTTATGCATGAACTGGATTTAAGTGGAGCAGGGCTGTGCAAAGTTGTCAGCCTCACTCTCTCCTCCAGAGCCATCGACGTCCAGTGGCAAGATAAAAGTCAAGACCCATGGTCTACAGAAGCAGTGAAGATGTCATTGGTGTTTGTTGAATTGAAATGTTGAATTTCCTCATTTAAGAGCTGTGTCTGGGGTCACCATCACTAGTACTAAAGTCCACTTAAGGGGGCATTTTTATTATTATGCAGATAGACTACTATAGTATATTTCATATTAATTGGCACAAATTCTTGGGATACATTTTATCACACACTAGTATCACGGTGGAAATAGAATCAGGCGTTCTCCCTTCTTATTCTGTTTTCAACATGAACTCATGCGATTTTAGCCTTTTCTAAGCCTCACCTTCCTCATTTACAAAATGGAAATGCCACCTGCTCTCACAGGCCTGCCATGAGGATTAATCAAAAGAATGTAGGTAACCCAAGCGTGGAGGAAGTCACTGTCAAGGAGGAGAGAACGACCATCACCGTCAAACACTTCAGAAAGGTAGGTGAGGATGGCAATTGGGAAGAGACCACCACATATGGCAACTAAGAGATCACTGAAAGTACACTTTGCAAACCATAAAACTGCATGAAAATGTGACCTATGTCTTGCTTGATCCTCATAATAACTCTGTGAGTTGCGTGCTGTTATTATCCCTATCTTACAGATCAGAGAACTGAGCCTCATAGGACTTAAAGGGCCACAGGGCTAGGAAGTCTCTGAGATGAGATTTTAACTCACACCCTCCTGCCTCAAAGTTCAGCACTACTCAATGCTTGGATAGTACTTTAAAAGCTAGGACAATATGCAAATGGCATGTATTACTTCTTTCTTACTTCTTTCCTGCTTTCCTTCTTCAATTGAGGTTAAGCGACTTGCCCAGGGTCACACAGCTGATTAGTGTTTGAGGATGGATTTGAACTCAGATCCTCCTGACTCCAGGGCTGGTGCTCAATTCACCATCTGTCTGTCCCAATGTATTACTTCTCAAAAAGAAATTCATTCCACATCTCAGTTATGTGTAAGGAAGATACTAGGATATGGAAACAATCTGGGTAATGAAATGAAAGACGGGAAATAGAATGTGAAAAAGTAGCCAGAAAGGATGCATTAGGGACAGAGGGAAGAGTTAGCTAAAGAAATTCAGTATTGGAGTCAACTGCTAGACATCCTAAGAGAGAGACCAAATTGGGATGGGCCAGAAATAGAAGTGATTACACAAAATTATACACATAGAGTAAACACAGAGAGTCAAGTCAGATTTATTTTGACATTTGTGAATAATAGCACTACGGACAGAGCCTTATAGCTGTACCTGAGTTCAAATCCATCCTCAGGCATTTAGTATGTGATGCAAAGCAAATCTAAACTCAACCTCTGTCTGTTTTCTCATCTACAAAATGGGGACAATAATAGCATTTACTACCCAGAGTTGTTGTGAAGATAAAATGAAATGTTTGTAAAGTGTTTTGCAAACTTAAAGTGCTACACAAAAATGCTAGCTATAATAATTATTATTATTATCTCCACCCAGCTGCCACCTAGGCATATCTGATTTTAGCCTAGTGGGTGTGAGTGTGTTACAGAAGGAAGGCAACTGTAGGAACATAGCATCATAGATTCAGAGGTAGAAGGAATATTTGAAATAAGCCAATCCAACCCTTTCATTTTACAAAAGAGGAAATGGGGAGGGCCTAGAGATGTTAAGCAATCCTACCCCCCACCCCATACCTCTGACTTTACATCCCAGGCTTTTTCCACCAGCCCACATCCAACACCTTACCTACTCACATAAACACCTGAGAAGCTTCTCAAACACACCTCAGAATACTGCTCTACTTTTATTTCCAGTGTCTGGCAACAGTTACTTGTACAGATGGTAGAATTTCAGGTTGGAAGAGGGCCTTGGGTCCAACCTATACCAGAAAAAACAACGCCCCACTGCACAATATTTAGGACAGGTAGCCACCTAGCTTTGGTTTGACCATCTTCAGGAGCGACCCACTACCACTGAGACAGCCCATTACACTATTGGACAGCTCCCACTGTCAGGAAGGGTATGGGTGGGTTGTTCTTTCATTTCATTTTGTTGTTGGTGAAATGAAGCCTAAATTTGTCTCTTTGCTCCAAGTTCCATTACATTTTTTTTTTGGATGGCAGTGCCAGACCTGGCAACAATCCATCATCCTTCCTCTCATGTGAGTCATACAAAGAACAAAAAGATGTGGAACAGGTTCTGAACAAAAGGACAAGTTATACATTCAGCCTCCCAGTGACTATCACGGGCCAAAACAAATGGAACTGCAGGCTTGGAAAGAAGTAGCAGCTTTTTATCCCTACCTCACTGGCAGGAACACTTGCCCTCAGTCACCACCCTGGGCCTCCTCTCCCCTATGGAAACACCATAGTGGAGGGAAATTGCCTTCTTCCTTCTGTCAAGAGAAAACTCTGGGATAGTTACAGACTCATACGGGCTCCAAAGCTGGAAGGGACCTCAGGGGCCTGCCTGCCCTTCTAATTCCCTCCTTTTACAGATGAGGAAACTGAGGCCCAAGTAGTTTTTTTTTAACAACTTTCCCAGGTGGAGGTAATTTAGCAGAGATAAAATCTGAACCCTATTCCTTCAATTCCAAAGCTAGTGTTTGAAGGTAGCACAGTGCCTGGCATATAGTAGGCACTTATTGTTTATTAGACTTATTGGATTGAAATTTCTATCATGCCATCCTGCTTTCCTAGACTCATGAAATATGAGAGCCAGAAGGGACTTTGGTGACTCACTTGGGCCCTGACCCCATCCCTGTTTTACGAGAGGTTTTGTATTATTTGCTGTACCTTAAGGAGGTGTGCCAGGCACTGTGCTGAGCTCTAGGGACACAAAAAAAGGCAGAAGCAGCCCCTACTGTGTGCCAGGCACTGTGCTGAGTGCTGGGGACACAAAGAAAGGCAGAAG
>NW_020949602.1:6633500-6745769 GCF_900497805.2 Vombatus ursinus
CCTACTGTGTGCCAGGCACTGTGCTGAGCGCTGGGGACACAAAGTAAGACAGAAGCAACCCCTATCCTCAAGGAGCTCACAGTCTAAGAGAGGAGACGACATGCCAACTACCTGTTACAAACAAGAGGCGGGCAGGATCCTTTGGAGAGGAGGAAGAAGGAAGGCAGGAGGGCGAGGTAGGTGGGGGCAGGTGTCGGGAGGCCCCGCCCCCGTCAGGTCACAAACCCGCCACGCCCCCAGCCGCCGGTCATTGGCCAGGGCTGCGGATGGGCGTGTCCAATGCCGGGCTCCGCCTCCACTCCCCGCCCCCCTCTTCCCTTTTTCCCTCCCCTCCCCCCTGCTGGAGGCTCGAGCGGGCACGCGACACCTTCTTTGTGGCCGGTGAGGGAGGGCAGCTCGGCTCCCTCGCGGGGCGGGGGGTGCCGGGAGGGTGGTTCCGAGCGCGGAGGGGGCTGGGCGGGCGGGCGGGCCGTGGGGGTGGGGAGTCGTGGGGTCGGGAGGGCGGGTGGCCGCGGGGGGAGGGCCCGGGCGCGCGGGCGCGGGGGCGCGCGGGGGCGGGGGCGCGCCGGGCTGACACCGCCTACGTAGCGCGCGCTCGCCTCGCGCCCGAGCCGGTGGCTGCAGCAACTCGCTCCCCAAGCTCCCGAGCGCCAGCGCCGGCCGTCGTGGACGCGGGCTCCGGGCTCCGGGCTCTGGCGGCGGAGGAAGGCGGCAGCGGCGGCGGCGGCGGAGGCCACGGCCACGGTCATGGAGGGGCAGCGGCTGTCCCCGCAACCCCAGCTCCAGCTCTGCGACAGCCTCATGATCTGGGTGAGCGTGGGGGCGGGGGGGGGGGGGGGTAGGGGCCGGGGGGGGGGGGCGCCGGGGGGGGGGGCGCCGTGACCTCCGCCGTCGCCGTCGTCGCGGCCGCCACGCGTGTCCCCTGTGCTGCCGTGGGGGAAACTGAGGCCCGGGGGCGTTGGCGAGGTTCCGGGCCGCCCCTGCTCGGGACACTCGTGGACCTGGGTCCGGGGGGTTTGGGGGGAGTGGGCAGGACGCGCGGGGCCCGTGCGGGGCCCCCGAGCCGCACACCTGTGCTCCCCAGCCGGCGGGTGACCTTGGCCCGCCCGAGCTTCGGCCTTCGGGGCGGTGCATGCGGGGTCCGGACGAGGCGTGACCCTGGGGGGCCGGAGGGAGGGTGGGGGCAGCGTCCTGGGCCCGGGGAGCCCCGCGCCCCCTGCTCCTGTCCTGGGGGGGGTGGGGGCTCCAGCTGACGGCCCCGAACTGAGCTTGGGGCAGCCGGGATCGGTCGGTCCGTCCGTCCGTCCGTCTGCCCGTGAGCGTGCCTGGGGACAGACGGACGTCCACGCGTGTGCATCGGGGGCAGTGGAGCCGACGCGGGTACGGACGTGCCATCTGCGCACACGCATCCGTGTCTGTCGGTCCTCGGAGCCCCCCTGAGGGCCCGGGTGTCAAAGGGCAGGTGGCCCAGGTGTGGCCTTGGGCAGGGAACATGCCCCAGCGTTCTGGATCCCAGGGATGCCCAGCCCCGTTCCGTCCGTGGGGCGTCTGCAAAGTGTGCGTGGAGTGAACACCACTGACTGGCCAGGTGGCCATTGCTGCCGGGAAACTGGACAGAGGTTTCTTAAAATATGTAGGATTTTTTGTATTAAACCTAGGATAGATTTAATTATTTGGTTCAAAAAGAATTGAAATGTGTAAAGTTTCTGGATTACAATTAGCAGGTTATTTAACTATGATAATCACCTGGCCAATAAATATTTGAATTTAGAAATTGCAGTCAGTAGCACCTTTAAATACTTGTTTTATTGACTAGAAATAAAACTAAAGACCATAATCTGTACTTACTCCTGACAAAGGTGGGAAATTTAGGTCTTTATGATGTCATTGGGTTGTTAGTATGCTCATTTTCTCTAGCCATGTTTTAAGACTTTAAAATAGTATTAACTCTATAGCACCCAGCAAATGTATTTGAGTGTCTACTAGGAGTAAGGCACTCACCTAGGTGCTCTGAAATAAGTTGTGATCCCTGCCTTCAGGAAAGTTAATATTTTATATATTCTGTATATGTGTATATACAATATACACACATATATGTGGTATAAAACGCGTGTGTATATATGTGCAGACATATGTGAGTGCAACACTAGGCAGTATGTAATAATTATAGGAATAGTTCTATATAGGAGATATAAAATATATGTATATGTGCATGTGTTTGTATGTGTATAAAACTTCAACACTAGGCAGTATGCAATAATTATTATAGGAGTGGTCCAAAATGTCACTTGGAGGCTAGGTTGGATTTAGGATTTTATTGATAGAAGGAACTCCTAGATGAAGAGACTCCCTCTACCAGTGTTAGTCATTCAGTCAGCAAGTATTTATTAAGCCCTCATTTTGTGCCAGGCCCTGTTCCAAGCTTGGTGAATACAACGAGAGGCAAAAACAGTCTTTGTTATCAAGGAGTTCATATTGTAACGAGGGAGACAATGTTCAAATACCTGTGTGCGGTCAAGATCTAGCCATTTTAAATGGCAGAATTCCAGGGCATCAAGGCAGTAGCATTTGTGGGTAGGGGATGGCAGACCAGGAAAAATCTCCTGGAAAAGGTGGGACTTGATTCTTGAAGGAAGATTCTTGAAGACTGAAGTGAGGAGGAAGAAAATTCCGGGCATAGAAGCTGACAGCCACAGATGCTGAGACCAAGTGACCTGTTCCAGGAAATCCAAGCAGGCCAGTGTAGCTGGATTGGAGCAGAAATGGTGGAGGGGAGTGCTAGATGTTTAGTGCAGAAGAACATTTTTATACTTTGATCCTGAAGGCAAATAGGGATCTAGTGGAGTTCATTGATTATTGAGTGAGGGTGGAGTGACATTTTAGCTCCTAAGAGGAGATGGATTGGAGGGGGCAGAGAGACTTGAGGCAGCAAGGAGGCCAATCAGAAAGCTTTTGCAGTTAGTAGTTGAGGCACTCTGATAAAGGCCTGCACCATGCTGGCAGCTTGGTAGGAGAGGGCATCAAATGCCCTCCATCAAGTGGCCGTGCTGACCCTTCTCATGCTTATCTCCTGCTAGTCCCATATAGAGTTTACATTCCAGCCACCACTTGCCATTATTCCAAAGAGGTGTTTTCATACCTTTCATACGTTTCTACTTGAAAGCTTTCCCCAACTCTGCCTCTCAAAATCCTACTGGAGCAGCAGCTTGGCAGGGTGCTCTTTACAGAACTGGCCTTGGAGCCTTGGAAGACAGGAATTCCCCTCCAACAAGAGTACTTAGCCTCTCAGTGCCCTAGGGGACTCTCAAAGATCATAGCTTATAGAGAAGCAACATCCTCAGCTCCTTCCTTATTCACACTCACTCCCACCTAGTCAATCCATTGCCAAAGCTAGCTGCTACCTTTCATGTCTGTCCTAGACTAGCAGGAGATAAGCCTGAGAAGGTCCAGCAGGGTCACTTGATGGAGGGCATCGGATGCTGGGCAAAAGAGTTAGGGATGTTCTTGGTAGTCACTGCAGATGAAGAAACTAGCCTAATTAAAGCCAGTGCTTCTACTCTAGTAAGGCTGGTCAGGTAGCATTGATTACAGAACCCCAAGTCTTCTCATCACCAAGCCAAATTACCCCCAGTTCTTCAATCCAACTTCATATGACGTGGACTGAAGGCTCTTCATCATCTTGTTTGCCCTCCTCTGAATAATCTCCATTTTATCAATGGCCTTCCCAAAATGTGGTGTCTGGAACTGGACACGCAGTCCTCTACGTGTGGTCTGGCCAGATGTGCACCTCTCTAGGTCTGGACATCTGCCTAGAGTGGGCATGAGCCTAGACGGATGCCGTCTCTCCATGCTGTAGACTCATTGAGCTAAACCAACAGCCTGATGTCATTTTCAAATGAACTGTTTTCTAGTTCCCCCTCATCCCAATCTTGTCTTTGTGAAGATGATGCTTTTTAACTGAAATGTAAGATATTTGTCCTGACTAAATTTCTTATTGTTAGATCTGATCCAGTGTCCTGGCCTGTTGAGTTTTTTATGGTTTTTAATTGCCCTCCATGTGGCAGCAATCCCTCCCCACATTGTGTCTTCTGCACAGCTGATGGTTGTAGAGGATTGCTTGTGAGGAGGGGGCCAAGCGGAAAGCATCTACCTAGACATGATGTAGCAAAGGTGTAGGTCATGATGGTGGTGGCATTTGAAAGGAAGCAATCCATGGGAAAGAAATAGGACCTGGGGTCCTGGCATCAAGTGGGTGATGAGGGAAAGGAAAGGATAAAAAGATGACTGAAGTTTTTGACTTTGGGTGACTAGAAGAATGATACCATTACTAGAAATAAAGAAGTCTGGGGGAAGAGTACGTTTCGCAGGGGTGTGGAGTGGGCAGGAAAAAGAGTGGAGATATTTGGTTGTAGAGTTTGAGATACAAATGAGACATCATGGTATGTACCAGGCACTTTCAAGTACTTTGGAGCCCTGGAGTTGAGGGAGGTCAGAGCCTGAGAGAGAGAGAGCTCAGAGCTCAGATCTGATGTGTGTATACACATGTGCATATTGTGTTTTTATGTATAGGTATGTATATACATACTTTCCAATGCATATGTGTATATACACATGCACACGTATGTATTCACACACATTTAGATGTCAAACAAAGAGGGTGGTGGAAATCATGGGAATAGCTGAGAGCTCTGAGGAGAATTCCTGTGTAGAGAGAAGAGCAGGCAGCACCAAGGACAGAAGAATGCCAGGCTTCAGTTGGGTGCTTCAGAGGGCGGCTTCTAGCCAGTGATACCCCCAGGGGCCAGGTAGGGAGCTGTCTGTCAGGTTCAGGTTAATGAGAAGGGAATAGATTAGAAGCAGCATTTCACACTCTTGACAATTTACTTTCAATGTTATGTTAGAGCAAAGCAAATAAGATCAATTCCCAGGACTTGATTTTCCTTTGCCTGGTCACTGGGATTAGTGGAGGACCTCCTTTGTGGCCTTGTTAGGCTATCTGTTATTTTTGGGTCACACACTAAAGAGGCTTTGCTCTTAAATCTCATTGTGAAGGAGTAAGAACCAAAGAAGTCTGTTCCCTTCTTCCCTCCCAGCCCTTTCTCTCACCCTTCCCCCCTACTCCCAGTTTTTTTAATTCATCTACTGTACTTGGTTATATAATCTTTCAATTTACCCAAGTGAAATTACATTTTACTCTTATCTAATTTATTTTGTAGCTAAATTAAGCTCTGCCAAGAGGCACTTCTATCTTGTATGACTGTCAGGAGGAGAAACTGACCTCAATATGGGCATTGTGGGCATTGAGGCAGATTCCTAGCTAGGGGAAAGAGAAATTAGCTCATGATGTTTTACATAATATCATACCTGTCCAAAATGGTCTGATTTTTTTTTTCCAACAGATTTCAGCAAATAATACACTAATGGGGTGGTATATAAGAGTGTAAGAATAAAGCATTTAAGCTCTGTTCCATTGACTCCTAGGGGGTTCAGAGTCTATCCTCAGGGGTTTATTGATAATAAAACTTTCCAACTTTTGATTGCACCATCATTTTCAGATTCAGCCTTAACTGTAGAGAGAAGGGCAGGCTCAGGCAGCTGGGTGGTAGAGTGGATAGCTGCACGTGGAGTCTGGACTACTGAGTTCAAGTTAACTTTGTGACCCTGGGCAAATCACTTAACCTCTCCCAGTCTCAGTTTCCTTGTTTGTAAAAAAAAGGATAATAGCACCTACCTCACACGTTTGTTGTGAAAACCAATTGCCATAACATTTGTAAATCACTTTGTAAACCTTAAAGCCACACATATACATGCTATCTCATATTCTAGCTTAATAATAACAGCCTATTCTCAAAAAATAAGAGGACACTTGGGGGAGCTGAGATGGAAGTAGGATTTTTACGAGGGTCAGGAAGGTGGTAAACTGAGGAATTTGAGCCTTGGCCAAAAGAGCATTTGAGCTGGAGGAGATGAGAGAGTGATGCCCTGAAAGGAGATATCGTAGTTGCGTTTGAGAGGGGATTGGGATCAGATGAACAAGAATGGGGGTCGGAAGTGAAATTCTATCATTGAGTTGTGGAAATTTGGAGAGAAAGTCTTGCCAGACTAAAAGGGGGTCACACTGAAATTTCCCTGGCAGTCATTAATGCTGATTTTTTTAAAGGGGAAGTCCTTTTCTCACTTTAATCATTTCATTGTAAGATTTAATTTCTCTTTGTGGTAGAGATCAACCTATAAAGTACCCCCTCCCCCCAGGTCACCGTGTAGAACTGTGTCTGTGTGAAGTGTCAGATTGAAATGGAACAGGAATAAAGTCAGAATGAATACAAAATGGAAGTCACCACAGAGGAGGCTTGATTTCTCATGCCCTGAGGAAGATTGACAAAGCCGCTGTTATAGGTTAACTAGCCTCAGGCTAGTCCTGGCATTGGGCCAGTTGTGGGAGAGCAGCAGGCATCTTGTCAGACTGCCTTTCTGTCTTATTTTCAGAACTAAATGACAAACTTTGCAAACAGTTTTAGACTTGAAGTTTCTAGCCTTGGGCATGTCATAAGGGGGTAATGTGTGAGTGGAATTTTAAAGTCACAAATGGAGAGGAGAGAGGGATCTACTTTTTTTTAAAAGTTTGCTACTTAAAATATGATATTTCCATTGAGCAGTTTTCAAAAGTCACCTGTGTGGGGCGGGGGGATATTTTGAAAGATCATATGAGCATTCTCAGATTTTTACCCTCAGGTTACTCAAAAAGACCCCCACTCCCCCCTAGTTCTCCAGCTAGGGTGGCATGGTGCTGTTTGGCATAGAAAAGAAACATACCATAAAAATGTGTGTGTGTTTTACTGTCTCTCTGATTTTTACAAAATGTAGATTATTCTTTTTGTTTAATATATTTTGTAACCAGGGAAATATTTGCTGATTGAATTTTGTTGGGATCTGTTTATAATGAGGTATTTTTTTTTAATTTGCCTTTCCTCCTTCCCTCCCCCTCTCTTGTTGTAAATGTAAGATTGATTGTAGGTATATTGTACTGGCTGCAGAAGGAAAGCGTCTCATTCTGCTTTTTTGTTGTTTAGTTGCAGACATTTAATACTGCTGCCCCTTGTAAGAATGTCCGGCAATTAACAAATGGGGTTGCCATGGCCCAAGTTCTTCATCAGATGTAAGTAGCCATTGGTGATTGTCATTCAGAATACTCGGGAAGGTATTAAGATATACGTCTTCCATATCTGGTTATCTTCCCTTTGAGCATTTCAGTGTTCTTTCTAATAAGGATTGTTTTAAAATGTCATTTTTTTCTTAAGAACCTTTAAAATTCACTTTATCTCAAGCAGTATTCATTAAGTATCTCCTATGTGCCGCATACCTTGCTAATGAGGGGCTGGGGATTCAGGGACAAAAACACAAACCAAATAGTCCCTGCCTTCAAGGACCTTAGGTTCTGATGGAGAAATATATGTACAGAGAAGTAAGCACAACAAATATATAAAGTCATTTTGTAGGCCGGGCGGGGGGGAAGAGGGAGGAAGGAGAAAGAGCCAAGGAAGGGCCTTGTGTGGCAGGTGAAGTGGAGTTGTATCTTAAGAGGAGCTAGAGACAGAACATTCCAGGCACAGGGCACAGGCTGGGCAAAGGTGTGGAGGTTTGAGAGATTAGCAAGTGGGCTTGGGAGATTAGCAAGTGGGCTCCGGAGAGTAGATGGTAGAGAGAGGGCTAGTAATGTGACGTTCAAGCTAGAAAGAGAAGCTAAAGCCACATGGAACAGATAGTAAAAGGCTTTTTAAGTCCTAAATAGAGAAGTTTGTATTTTGGCATTTGGACCAATAAATTAGGTTTCTTTTCAGAAAGAAGTGTAAGATTTATAATCATCATGTAATGAGGAATCATTGGACCAGAATTTAAGCTCTTACTGTGTGTCAGGTATTGTGCTAGGTACCGGGCATAGAAAGCCATAAATGAAATATTCTCTTCTCCTCACGACTTTGCATTTTATATGCAGAGGCTACATGTACATGTATAAATATATGTGAATATAAACCAAATAATACAAGCTGATTTTCAGGAGTGGTGTAAGGAGATACCAGCACCTGAGGCTATCGGCAAAGCCTCATGAAGGAGAACAGAGCTTTGAAATAAGCTAAAAGACAGAGGGGAGGAGAAAGAGAATTCCAGGCATCAGACAAAGCTCGGAGTTAGCAGATGGAAGATGGATGAGAAGAACATGAAAGCCAATTTGGCCTGAGCAAAGATTACCTGAAAGGGAAATGTAGTGTATGATGGGCCTGGAAGGGGTGGTTGGAGCCCCACTATGAAGAGCTTTAAATATCAAATAGAAGAGTAGGTCTTTAATTCTGGAGGTAAGAGGGAGCTACAGAATGTGTAGCACAGGTGTGACAGGTGAGATCTGGACTGAGTATTGCTTCGGCAGCTGAGTGAAGGAGGGATTGGAGAAGGGAAAATCAGGGAAATCAATTAAGAGGCAATGCAAGAGTCCAGGTGACAGGTGATGATGGCCTGAACTAAAATGACTGCTGTCTCAGTGGAGAGAAGGGGCTGATGGGAGAGATGGCACCCAGGGAGAATCAGTAAGATTTGGAAATCAGTGGGGTGTTTGGGGTGAGAGCGAGGGATTGAGAATGACACTGATTGGAAGGTTGGATGGTGCCTTCTAGAACTGGGAAGGTTCAAAAGAGAGATGAGTGTGGGCAGGAAAAATAACAATCTCTGCTTTGGACATGGTGAGTTTGAAATGTATCTAAGACATCCAATTGGTGATGCAGAGCTGAAGTTCAGAGGAGAAAATGGGGCAGGGGATACGTAGATTGATAGATAGCTAGCTTGGCAGACAGACCAACAGACAGAGAGATGGATAGCTAGATAGATTGATAGAGATAGACAGATCCAGCAGATGATGATTGAGCTCAGGGGAGGTGATGAGATCATCATGTAAGAAGAGGGGTCAGGACAAAGCTTTGGGCTCTAACCACAGGTGAGGGGTTTTACAGGAAAGTGGTCATGCTTCTTCAGTTTTTATTGAAACTTTAACTTTTGTAGGTGAAGGTCAGCAGTGTATTCCTCTGCCGGTCTTAGAACTAACCGATCAAAGACAGAGAGGGTAGAGGTCAGCTTTGGCAATATTACTGGCCTTTGCAGATTTTGATGTTCAGTGTTATTTAAATTGTCTTCCTATGTTCCTTTCAGTAAGCTAGAAAAGGAATCAGGCAGGGAGGTGTTAGGAACCCAAGATTTCAGTGCAAATGCATTTTTATAATTTTGTTTAATAATATTTAACTTGACAAATGAAGGGGAATAGCAGAGTAAGTCTTAAGAATCCTGTTGGGTTAGGAATTGAATAAAAGAAATGTGGCTTGGTTGAAATAGGGAACCATAGCACATCTATAGGAATCTACAGATGATTCACCTCTCACTGGCTGGCACAGGAGTTGCCTTAAGGATCGAAGAGCCTGGTGCTGAGTCCCCACCATCCTAGGTGTCAGGGACCATTCCCAGACAGCTGCACACCTTTGGATGTCACCGTGATTATAGTGTAAGCTTCTTGAGAGCAGGGACTGTCTTTATTCTTGTGCTTGTATCCCCAGCGCCTGACGCAGTACCTGGCACATCGCAGATGCTGCGTAAATATTTATTGGCTAACTACTTCATGGCTTGTCACTGTCTCCTCCATCAGCAGAGATGGCAGCCTTCCACTGCCTCAGGCCAAAGTTTCATGAGTGACCATGGAAACCAAGGGCTGAGTATCTCACCCTCAGGTGATCAGTAGCCTTCATCAGCCCTGTGCTCAAAGGTTTTCCAGCTCACTGGGACCTCTGTGTGCATGTGCTCCATGATTACAGCCTTCAGACAACCCTGGTCACTTCTAAACCTCACTCAGGCAATAGAGGAAGACGTGGGTGGAATCATTCCCAATGAAGATCAATTAAAATGAGGGGGGGGGAAGGGGGGGAGGGATAAAGATGTAGAGAGAGACAGAGACAGAGACAGAGAGAGAGAGAGAACATAGGTTAATTCACTCCTTTGCTCACAGTAGCATATGTAGCATATACATATAAGATTTTTACAAATAAGTACTCAGCTGCCTCAGATGCAAACAGATGTTTATCAGTTCATCTTTAAGGCTCTTCTGATGCTAAAATTCTGTGATTTTGTTATTCTAGAATTGTGGTTTTCAAAACATCATTTACATTTGTGAAGTGGAGTGCATCTATTATAGATTTTGTTTTTTTGGGGAACTAGATAAAAGCCATGTAGTAGAAGATGCCTTAAATCTGGAAATTAAATGGAGAAATTTGAGATTAGGTGAGGATGTGTGGGATGACATCTGTAAGAACCTGTAGTTAATCATTTCTTCTCTATGTCAAAATCAATTTTTATTCTGATGGAAATCTCAGTCTTATACAAGTGAAATGAGTGGTGGTTAAAAAAAAATACTTGGGTAATTTTTATATGGCCTTTTGTGTTTTAAAATTTTTTTTTTTTTTTACTGTTTAACTTGATAAAAAGAGAAAGGAGGGGAGCACTAAGTTAGGTATGTTTCACCCAGCATTCAAATATAAATTTGCTTTTATTATTAAAAATAGTTAAATTTCCATTTTTTCTAGGAATCTTACGATTATAGAATAATCTTAGTTCTAACTCAGTTGATAAAAACAGGATTTTATTATTCTGGTACACCTCTAGGAATTATGATTTTGATGGTTGCAACCCCCCAAAAAGAACTAGAGAGCTCCGAGTTTTAGTTTTAAGTTTGGGGTTATCATTTGTTTTTGTTCTTCTTTGCATATTACAGACAACCTGTCATTTTTTAATGTTCACTACTCTTTTGTTCTTTCTTCTATAATAAGTGTAGCTGGTGACCAGCAGGGGAGCTTTTGTTAAGTGGAGAAGCTTCATCTTATTTCTGGGTTAGATTTGAAATTGGAAGAGAACAAACGATCATGGGGAAGAAAGCAAAGTCCCCTGGAGGAATTAAGAGTTACACTTGAGTGTAGTGCCTCCCCCACCTTGTGTAAAGCTGTTTGTACAGCTTTGTAGCTAACGCTTAAAATCACAGCCACCACCAGCTGATGCTCTTTAGTGTTAAACTTCTCAGTACTTACCACAAAATCAGAGAGAGCATGGCACTGAATAAACCACACTGGATTGCGAGATTGCAAGCAATCAAGTTGATCTGGTTGGTTCTGCTGAACTGGTTATCAGTAGGCTACTTTTGTCAAAAAGTGTTAACTGCTTTGTACATATCATGGCCATGATGTCTGAGTTTTGGGAAAGGATTAAGAAAACTTAATATTGTTTCTCTGGAAGTGGAGAAGACCTAGGAGAGAGCATATATTTGCAGAATGCACAGTTGCCACTGAACAGTGTTAGCTGCCATTTCCTCCAGGCAACTTTTCCCGACCTCAGTACCCTGATGACTCCTGGTTTGTCCCACTCCCTTGGCAGATCACAATCACTTGTATGTGAGCCACTCTGTCCTTGAGGCAGAGATAGCATCTTATTCATTTTTGTATTCACCCTTTCACATGGTAATTGGTCAATAAACATTTGTTGAATCAATAAATGCACGGGAATTTTATTAGTAATAGATAAGCAGAGTCCCATGGTGCCCCTCTAAACTTAGATGCATTAAAAGGCTGTGACAGAGCAGGAGCTAGTCTTAACCCTAGCAGTCATACAGTTACAAGGCTGTAATTTAAAATGAACTTGTCCCTTCACATTTTATTTATAAAAGATGCTAATTATATTGAGAGACTTATACAAAGAGTAACTTTGAGGGGACCCTGAGGGCATTCAGTGGATATGGTTAAATATTTGAGGGTACTGTTTATTTGACAGATGTTTGCCTTGAGTATTAAAGTGATTGCTTTCTTGGTGAAGTAGTTGGGCATTCTTGACCCATTTTCACTGCATTCAAATGTTTTAATGGTTGGTTTATGTGTGTGTTTTATTTCAGAGATGTTGCTTGGTTTAATGACTCTTGGTTAGGCCGAATCAAAGAGGATGTTGGTGACAATTGGAGAATAAAGGTATCCATGATGACATTGACTAGCTTGCTGAAGTTCAAAGACATCTTGGTACAATAGAAGGAATACTGTGTCTGGAGCCAGAAAACCTGGGTTCAGATCCTGCCTCTAAAGCACACTACTTGGTGACCTCTGGAAACTCACCTCATCTCCCTGGGCTTTTGGTTAATCCTCATCAGTAAAATTAGGGGGTTTTTCTAGATCGCTTTTCAGTTCCCTTCTAGCCCTAGGTATATGATGTTGTGCTCTCAAAAGTTTTTGAAACCTGATCTCAATTGAATTTCCCAAAAAATTACAATGTGGTCTTAAAATAATTTGAATTTATCTACAAGTGAAAATTATTATTTCGTGTATTTTCACCTAATTTAATTATACAGACTCATCTTAATTACATAGCATGATCAAGGACTGGAATTGAATGTACCAGTTAATCCCATTCTTAATCATATCAACAATTCAAAAAATAAAGCAAAAAAAAATTTTTGCTCTTTAGAAGGAAAATACTAAGAACCCTCCAAATGGGCATTTCCTTCTTAAAAATTTCAAAATAAAAGTACATGTTTCTTTCTCATTTTCCCCTTTCTAAAGAAGGAAGTTGGATTTTTTTTCCTACTCTTCACGTGAAAACGAGGGAAAGAGAATTCCATTAAGGCTTTTCTTGTAACATTCATATTGTATGTTGAGTTCTTTAAATAAACATGTTCTGGCTGTTTTTTGAAGTCAGAGTTTTTGTATTTTCTCAGCAAACAGTATTAAGCAAGCTCAGTATTATGCTTAGTATCTGCCATACAAAAGGCTTTCCACACAAATTCTAAGCCTTATGAGCCTTTATGGGTTCATTGGCTTTAACACAGTGAATGAAATTTCACTCTACTTTCTAGTGGCTGAAGGATCAGTGATGGAAGGAGTGGGAGGAGAAAAGAGAAGGAGGAAATGCTGATGCGTTTCTATGAGAGTCTGTTCTCTGACCTGACAATCCACGGTGCCTCGAGGGCTGGTTGGGGTTTCCTGGGGGAGCCATCCCCTCTCTTGGGGGTGGCTCAGGACAGAGGCCACATCCTGGCTCCTGGGACAAGTCGCTTCCCTCTCCCTGGGCTTTCTGCCCAGCCTGCTGTCAGAGCTGTTGGGGAGCTGTGGGAAAGCGTTTCACGCAAAATGGGGGGAGGGGGTGGAATCATTAGGGGCATTTGAGGATTCTAGTGAACCAGGTGCTTGACTCTCTCTGCCTCAGTTACCTTGTCTATAGAATGGGAATGGTGGTACTTACCATTTGACCTCGTAGGTATGTCTTGAGGAGAGTACTTTAGAACATGGAGGGTGCTGTTGTAGTGAGCCTCGGTCTCCTCAGGTCAGTTAAATGTGTTTGTTCTCTGCCTTGTGCAGGCAGTGGGTGATCTCTGTCCTCAGGGAGCTCCCCTTCTGTGGGAGAACACACTGTGAACACAAATACAAAAAGCCCAAGACATTGTGAGGATGGAGAGACATTGCAGACTTGGCTGATCTAGCACAGGTCATAGCCCAGGACGTGGTCCCTGGGCTGGTCTAGGTGGGGAGAGAGCCTTGATGATGAGCCGAGAGCTGTATCAGTAGGGAGTACAGCACGAGCTGGCTCCCAGAGCCCAGAGGTAGAGTCTGGGCAAGATGGGCTTTGGCTGGGACGAGGACAGCATGAGGCATCCTGTGAAATCAGCTTGACAGATTGTAAAAGGCTGTAGTTTGCAGTGGCAACAAGGAGTCCTGGGAGAGCTCAGAAGCAGACAGTTCAATCTAATAGCTTGGTCAAAGGGGAAGAAATCCTAATTTGGGAGGGGGCTCGACCAAATCAATTGATCAACAAGCATTTGTTAAATGTCTGCTACGCGCCAGGCACAATGCTAGGCCTGGGAAGTATAAATATTAAAAAAAAATACTCTGTGTTCTCAGAGAGCAGGCTTTCATTGTCATAGGAGAGAAACGTTGTTCTAGACATAGTAGGAACATAATAGGTGCTGTATAAATGCCATCAGTATTATTATTATTGGTCAAGAAATAGATGATGACAGGAGAAACAGGAGCGAGCAATGTTCCAGAAGGAGGGGGTGGCCCACAGTGTCCTAGGTGTCCACGAGGGTCTAGAGACTAAGGCTGGAGAAAAGGCCACTGGCATTTGTGGTTCTTTGTGCCACCTTTTCAGAATAGTCAGTGGGGTTGGGAAGTGGGGGTGATGCCCAAAGACAGTGCTGGGAGTTGGCAGCAAAAGTGAGGGACTGCTTCGTACAGTGGCCAGGCCAAGTGAGGGATTTTCAGACATGGTCACATTTAGGAAAGCTTGGGGAAGTGGAGAAACTGGAGAGATCAGTTACTGAGGAGATCTTTAATGAGAGCGCCTGTGGCCCCAGCTCTGTGGCTGTCCTGTGGGAGTGCAGAGCTCTTCCTTCTTCCTTCTGTTTCGTGCGTGTCTTTATGACCACATTAAGTCATCTGGCATTGGGTCCTTCCTGACTTCACCCCTGCCATCCTGTCTGGCCACCCAGGGCAGTCAACCTTCCAGTCACACTGACCTTGCTATTCCTTATACACATTTCCCTTGATCTCTCTTCTGAGCTTCTGCATAGTCAGTAAGCATTTATTGAGCACCTACTAGGTGCCAGGCACTATGCTAAGCACTAAGGGTACAGTCCCTGCTCTCAAGGACCTCACAGTCTAATGGGGGGGACAGTATGAAAATAGCTATATGCAAACCAGATGAATACAGGGTAAATTGGAGATAATAAGCAGGGGCAATAATAATAACAACAACAACAACAATAATAATAATGATAACTAACAGTTATATAGTGCTTACCGTGTGCCAGGCACTGGGCTAAGCACTTTATAAACATTATCTCATTTGATCCTCATAATAACCCTAGGAGGCAAATGCTGTTATTATCCCCATTATACAAATGAGGAAACAGAGGCAGACAGAGGTTCATTGACTTGTGCAAGGTCCCACAGCTAGCCGGTGTCTGAGGCTAGGTTTGAAATTGGGTCCTTCTGGATCTGGCCCTCTGGCACCCTTTGGCTGAATCTAGGCACTAGCATTAGGGACATCAGGAAAGGCTTCTTATAGGATCTGGGAGTGGAGACAGGCTTGAGACCAAGAGGTGGATTTCTGGATGGACAGACCAGAAAGTTCTGAAAGAGCCTCAGACATAGGTATTCTGACAGAGGCCCACAGCTCTCAAGTGTGGCCCAAACCAGATTAAAATTTACTTGAGGAATATTTAAAAAAATACAATCACAAAAGTATTTTGTTGATGCTTGGCTAGCCTACTGCTTATTGGTGTGAAGAATATTGCAATTTTTCCTGTCAAGATATTTTTGATGTTCTTTTTAATTTGTTGCACAATTATTTGTTGTTATTGTTTAGTGTTTATATGTTTAAGTGAATGTATGACTGCATGGATCCATATGTGGGCTTGAGTGCTCAAGGGCTGCCATCTCCTGTAGCCTTCCTGGCCATGTCCTGGTGCCTTCCTGTGGAAAATTACCTCATCCTTTGTATTTCTGTGTCTGTACTGTGCACATCCTTAGATATGAGGGGCAGCATGGCATGATGGAACCAGGAGGCCCAGGTTCAAGTCCTGCCTCTGACACATTCTGGTGTGTGACTCTTGAGCAAGTCCTTTCAGGCACAGGGTTCTATAGGGTTAGAAGGTGCCCACCTGCACATTCTTCATGTGGGTGCTCCAATCCCTTGCACATGTGGCCTCCCAGGACTGAGTTAAAGTCCAGGGGGCAGAAACCCTTGTAGGTGCTCCTGTTCCTAGCACCTTGGACAGTGCGTGGCACAGGACACCTCTGATGGTAAATGCTGGCTCATGGATAGGTATTTGTGGAACTGGACTATCACAGCTTTGCTTTAGGAGGAAAATTGGGACATTGATATTAACATAAAACAGACAGTGATGTGTGTCATTTATTTATTTTTGTTATCATCCTTTTGCATTTTAGGCTAGTAATTTGAAGAAGGTTCTTCAAGGAATTACGAGCTATTATCATGAGGTAAGAGCAGTGAATGACTTCTTTTACATATGTATCATGTATCACTTTTAATTTTGCTTTTCATTCAAATCTGGTCATAACTGGAATATTAATATTAACATTGCTGGTTTTTAACAGCTCACTGTGTAATGAATGACACAATTGTCACTTGGGCTTCATTTTTTTCAAATGAACTGCATTTTCATAAGTCGTGGGACACAGCACTCTGACCATTAATCTGTACACTACCAGGCAGTTTGGCAGTTAGGGGCCGTCATAGTGCACAGAGCACGAGGCCTAGAGTCAGGACGACCTGAGTTCACATCTGGCCTCAGACATTTACTAGCTGTGTGAGCCTGGGCAAGTCACTTCACCCTGTTTGCCTCAGTTCCTCATCTGTAAAATGAACTGGGAGCAGCTAGGTGGTGCAGTGGATAGAGCACCAGAGGACCTGAGTTCAAATCCGGTCTCAGACCAGACACTTGACACTACCTGTGTGACCGTGGGCAAGTCACTTAACCCCATTGCCCAGCCAAAAAAAAAAATTAGCTGGAGAAAGAAATGGCAGACCACTCCAGTATCTCTGCCAAGAAAGCCCTGAACACCACCGCCGCCACCACTATGAGGGAGTTCATGTAACGTGAGTATAGTTGACAGCATGATGAGAGTGTCTGATGTCCCAGTGTTTGAAAGCTCAGAAATGTCAGGAGGTAATTTCCAAAAAGTGCTTTGGGTAGAAGAGCCTCATATCAAGAAACTGCATTAGACTGTAAGCTTCCTAAGGGCAGGAACTCTGGTCTTTTCTGTTCTTATCTCAATACCCAGCCTGGAGCTTGCCCACAGTGCTGGCGCTTAGAGAAATGTGTAATGAGTGACTTATTGCTTGCATAAATCTCAGCCTCAAGGTTTGGGACAGGAAGCAGCACATTCTCCTGTGAGCTCTAGACACGGGCTTGGCCAGCCTACTGCTTATTGGTGTGAAGAATACTGCAATTTTTCCTGTCAAGATATTTTTGATGTTCTTTTTAATTTGTTACACAATTATTTGTTGTTATTGTTTAGTTGTTTCAGTTGTGACCAACTCTTCATGACCTCATTTGGGCTTTTCTTTGCAAAGATACTAGAGTGGTTTGCCATTTCCTTCTCCAGCTCATTTTATAGTTGAGAAAACTGAGGCAAACAGGGTGAAGTGACTTGTCCAGGGTCACACAGCTATAAGTGTCTGAAGCTGGATTTGAATTCAGGTCTTTCTTACTCCAGGCCGGCATTCTAGTCCTAAAAAGAGCTATTTTGGAGGATTCTTTCCAAAGTGTCTCTGAATTTTATCTAAACTTATTCTGTTTTCCAGAATGTTTTTACATTCATTTGAAAAATGAAAGGCGAATTCTACTACATTTCCAAATAGGTCCCTGCAGGTTATCCTTTCCCATTATTCTATAGGTATTAGCCTTACACCAAGAAATTATGGCGCTAGGCCTCATTGACTTACACTTTTTTACGTCTAAGACTCTCTATAAGACTACTTTATCTACCTTGCATTGATTATGACATATTTTTGGCTGCCAAGAGTCACATAAATGGATGTTTTGTGACAAAGTTTTATAGATTTTCTTGGTGATAAGGATGTTCACACATATATATGTATATATATATATATATATATATATATTTTTTTTACTTTTCTAACTCATCCTTATTAATAAATTTTTGTTGTATGAATGATCTCAAATTTTCTTTTACCTTTTTGTGCTTCCAGTCTGTAATTTCTTAATGTTTTCTGTACACTAATCAACTGCATACTTACAAAATGACATTGAAAGTGTCATTGATTTGTTCTGTTCATACATCATATTAGAAGCCTGACTCAATGTCCTTTTGATATCGCAGTTTTTAGGTCAACAGATTTCTGAAGAACTTATACCTGATTTAAGCCAAATCACTGAACGCTCAGACCCCACAGAGCTTGGCAGGCTACTGCAGCTTATTTTAGGCTGTGCAGTCAACTGTGAAAAGAAACAAGGTATGTGTGGTGGAACGGCAATGTTTTTGAGGAGGTGTTTGCTTCCTGGAAATGGTCCTTGTGGTGCCTCGTTGGGCTCATCCTACAGGAGGAGCTGAAATACTCTATCATTCTAAGGCTTTGTTCACTCTCCAGATGGCTTTCCCTCCCAAGAGCTGGGAGGCAGACGTTCTCCTCTTACCTTTGCAGTTGCCCAGCAGCATGACCTCGGCAGGTTACTTCTGAAAAGAAAAACAGCCATGTCAAGGGACGAGAATTATTTATAAACTTGTTCAGATACTTTGCACGTAGCTGTCATTCAGATACTTGCTGGTTGTGGAGGTATTTTTATATGCAGGTAGGCATGTGTGGCTTTGGACCCCTGGTTCTTGGAGATAAGGCTCTGGGCACTCTGGTGCCCTTTGCTAGTCGTGGTTGCAGAGAATCCAAAGATCAGGGTCATTCTTCACCTCAGCTCGTGAGGAAGAGCATCAGTTCTGATTCTGCCCGGAAATGCAGACGTGAGGGGTGAGATCTGTGGCACACAAGCCTTCGTAGGTACCTCACAGGTACCAGTGAGTCATTCTACTAGTCAATCCAGGTGAAAAGAAAGGACTGGCCTAACTGACCCTGAGCAGCACTGAAAGCTCTGCTCCTCTGTATTCAGTTATCATAATAAAGTCTCCTCCTTGGGTTCAAGTGACAGACTTCCTGAGTACAAGATGGGGAAGCAGGATGAGACAGCAGTTCATCTAAAACACATCTGAGAGCTTTCGTGGACAGTCATCTCCGCTTGAGTCAGTCAGGTGCCATGGCAGCCAAAGAGAAGTGGGGAGATGTTACTGTCTTCTGTCCTGTCTTCTTTCACCTTGCGGAAGTCCTGACCTCCTGACTGTAGATGCTTCTCCTTGTCCTGCGAACGCGGCCTCCCTCGTCCATCTCTGTCACTTGTTGGCTCCTCCTCTTTACCCTTGAAAAGGATTACATCCTTCCAAGGCTCTGTTCTGTCCTCGGCTTTCATTCGTTTCCCTGACTTCAACTTCTGAACTCTGCGTAAACAAATTCCGAATCCATATGTCTCCAGCCCTCCCTCCTTTCCCTGGTTCCAGACCCATTTGTCCTTGTACACATGGGACCAGAGCATCGGAGCGTTCAGGCGAAGTCTCAGGCAGAGCACGGCCAAGCAAGGCTTCCTCCTCTTGTTCCTCTTTCTGACTTAGCCAGTTGTGTTCATGGTGTGGGTGCTCTTTGACTCTCCGTTGTTTAAAGTCTCAATGTTATGTGTAACCTATATCAAATTGCTTACCTTTTCAAGGAGGGGAGGGGAAGAAGGAGAGATTTGAAACTCAAAATTTATTAGCTTTGAGTCTTCCCTCTCCCTCACTACATCCCAGATAGCAGATTTGCTGGTGGCATCTTGCTGAGTCTCCTTTCTATAACGTTTCACATCTCTCCCCTCTTGTTATGAGCTCCCACCCCCTGGAATTGTTAACAGCTTCTATTCTCTTTGTCCTGCCCGATCCCCTTTCTTCCTTGCTGATTGGCCGTCCTTCGCTATTCATACCAAGACTGTATTTCTCCTCCCCTGCAAAACTCCGCACTGGTTTCCCATTGTCTGCTGAACAAAGTTCTCGAGGCCTTCCTCATCCTGGCCTGTCTCCCCTCCCAGGCTTCCTTTGGTGGATGTGCCTCGTGTTCCACCACCCAGACTGTTCGCCCTCTTGTGTGTACTTCTGTGGTCTTGTTCCGTTGCTTCTGCCGTCCCCCCTTGACTGCCCTTGTTTGTGGAGATGCTGTCTCTCGAGCCCCTCATGAGTCAGGGGCTCTGGCTTCTCACGGCTGTGCTGCAATTTTCCCTGCAGGTTCATTAGCTTCGAGAGACTGGACTTAGATGATCTCTTACACATGTGATCTCAGAAAGGGTCATCTCTTTATGAGCCGTTTGCTCCTCTTCCATGCTGTCATCTTGGACCTTGGATCTGCCTTGGATCTTGTGCATTAATTTGTATGAAGGTTCCTTGCTGTTTGATTGTGTGTGGGCTGTGTCCCCTACTAGGCGCTGAGCTCCTTGAGAGCTACTCCCAGGGCTGGTCTCAGTGCAGTGTCCCCTGCGATAGCTGCTTACTCTTTGTGTTCTTTTTATTGTGGACAGTTCTTAATGTAGGCTGAAAAAAGGCAAGTGTTTCTCAAGTACATTTATGTATTTTGTACCCTAGAACACATTCAGAAAATTATGACCCTGGAAGAATCTGTTCAGCATGTTGTGATGACTGCTATTCAGGAGGTAAGCAGTGGTCTGGTTATAACAGGAAATGGAGGGTAGGAATCCCAAGGAACATTACATGTATTTAGGAAAAGGGAGAAGAATCAGGCTTGCATTGCATATGTTAAGGTAGAGATATGTGTTTTATGTAGCTCTATCTTTCTTTAATCTGTAATGGAGAAGTCTTTTGTGTGTATAGATACACACACATGCGTATACATGTAAACACACATACACACACACACACACGCACACTCACACACGCACATACGCACATACTTGTCTCCTGGAGAGAATGGATTGTTTCATTCTTTGTATTTATATCCTCAGCATTTAGCATAGTAGCTGGCACGTAGTAGGCATTTAACAAATAAATACTTGTTGGTTGCTTGATGAAGAGAGCATACCTGATTGGTAGGACTCTGAGGTCTGCATGGGCCGCTTCTGCAGCTCCCTCCCTCAGGAGTGGTGGCTGTTCAGGCATCAGCTCAGGATCCCGTAGGTACCTTGCCAGGAGGGAAGGCGATGGGTCTAGTTCAGAGGGAGGTACTGATGGCCCCGGTCAGGGTAACAGCTCGATTTCTGACTTGGACTGTTCTGAGCATAGAAGTTCTCAGAGAAAGCATGAGGAGCAAAGAAATGGCCCCAGTGCCCATCTGAGGCCTCTTGGACCAAGAAAAGTGAGGTCAGCAAAGACTAACCAAAAACAAAAAACCGGTAGTTTCCTGGACAACAGCAGACCCTGAGTGAGTTTTGGGGTTTGCTCTGGGGCCTAGTTTTGGGGGAGATGATATTTAGGGAATACTTGGGCAATCAACCTTTGTCTGGCATGTAGTAAGTACTTTAATAAATGCTTTGGCAGTCATTGTCACGTAGCTAGAGTTTTGTGTAGTTTTAGTTTGTCTCCAAAGCACTACATGAGATAGTCTTTGTCATATATGTGTGCATGATACGTACATGTATACATACATATATGTATACCTAGGTGCACATATATATCAAAGATTATTTTAATAGAATCTTTTTTTTTGTCATTTTAGTATAAACCCTATTGAAAATAGCCTTTCCAAATGAACAGCTAATTAGTAATTTAGCACATTGTATTTTGAAATGTTTAATGCTGGGGTCTAATTTTATTAGTATTACTTGACAAATACATTCTCTTCTATGAATAATGTTCTAAAACTAGGCTTGTGATTTTCAGTTAAAAATTATAATTTTTACCAAATATGGAGTATCCTGCCTTTCAGTAAAGGGATTTACGCTCTGCCATTCCATTGGTCAATGTACGTTATCTCCTCAGCCTGTACAGATCCTAAGTTCACATCTTAGCAGAAATGCTTTTGTGACTTGCCATGGCCGCCAGTATTTGTGACCTGGACTCCACCGTTCCTGGGGCTAAGCCTCTGACCTTCCTAAGACTGGTCCTTAGTCTAGAAATGCAGAGCCCTAGCCTGGCGCCATGACCAGTGCCACTGGCAGATCCTCCTCTTAGGGGGCCCTGTGCCACGCCTCCCGCCTCCTGCCCTGACGTGGGCTCCCACACTTTTCCTTTTCTCTTCTGTGTGACTATCAGTCGTTCCAGGGCTGCCCTGAGGCTGCTGTAGGGGCATCGTGTGGTCTGAGAATTGTCTGAATTCAGACCGATCTGGCCAATTCTAAATTGTTAAACATATGTTGCCACTTATCTTTTATATTGTAATTGACTCATTTTGACACTTCTCTTTCATAGTTAATGAGTAAAGAAATAGTGAACTGCACTTCAAGTGATGCTGGGGAGCTAGAACAACAGGTAACGAACACCCTCCTACCACAGCCTGGCTCAGAGTAGGCGCTTCATAGTCACCCCAGCATTAGTGAAACGCTTAATCTGAGCCCAGCACTGTTCCGAGAGCTTGATGCATGCCTGGTGATTGTGTTTTCTCTTGGGAGGTGACTGGGCCACTTCAATAGAATCAGGTCCAGGTGATGTCAGAGGTAGCTCGTTACCCCGGAAACGGTTATGAAGTGGCAGGTTAAGGGTTCTGACGTCAGATGTCTAAGGAGCTACTAGCTGAGATGAAGCCTACTGTAACAATCCTCGTGCCTTCTTTTCACTGCCTGGTAACCAGCAATTCGAGAAATCGAAAAGATCAATGAGTTCCTCCGTGACATGTATTCATGTTATACAAGGTCACGGGGGAGCAGGGCGAGGTGGGGAGCAGAGGGTGGTCTCACAAGCCTCCCTCCCTCCCGGGCTTGTTGGGGTCTTTTCCTCATGGAAAGTGGTCAATGCGTTGGGCTGTTGGCAAAACTGATTATAGGCTTATTGATCTTCTGATCCACAAGTGAGATCATTTGCCAGAATGCTTCTGGTTGGGCTACAAGAGCTAAATATAGCACCTACTTTTCCTCTGCTCTGTTCTTAAATACGCAAGTTTCAAGCAGCCAGAGGAAGTACACGTTCTTCTCAGTTTGCCGAACTAAATAACAGGCCTCTATTGTCACCGTGCTGCCTGCCTGTCAGCTGCTGTGGCTGTCACAGGAGAGCCCGCTTATCCTCCTCTGCTTGACTCCCTTCCCTGGACTCGTCGTCTCACTTTCTCGTCCACCTCCCTTCTCCAGCATTTGCCCCTGGCCCCACAGGCCTGTGCAGTTTGCACTCTGGGAACTGCCTGTGTTCCCCTACCTAAGGGCTCCTCATGGTGTCTGTCAGGTCATGAAGTCATCTCAAAAGCATTTGATTTTGAACTCTTCTTAATTTTTACAGTACTGTTGGGTATTGTGTGTGTGTGTGTGTGTGTGTGTGTGTGTATGTGTGTGTTTGTGTGTTTTAGTGAGGTTGGATTATGAAACCAGGCAAAAAAAAATTCATAGTAATTCCTTAAATCAGGGATCACTGCGTTGTGATGCTTTCTAAGAAGTCTACAAAATTTTAGTACTCACTGTTGATTTTCAGTCAGAGTATTATATGGTGCCCAATTGCGTATGGTTCCTGTGGAAATTTATTTATAAATAATGAGGCTCTTTAAGTATTGTTTTCATTAGGCACTGAATTGCCTCTTTGTGTATGGCTCTACTGAAAATTTAGTAAGTACATAATGCATTTTAAATTATTTCGAAGTCTTGTATGTGTGTGTTTACATAGAAAAGTCTGTCATATTGATCTGTGTGTATGTGTGTGCGCTCATGCATACCAAGCAGAATACACTTTTTTCAGTTTAAAAAGGTATAAACTTAATTTTACTCCTTTTCTTGCTGTAGCTTAGAAGAGCCCTAGAAGAACTTCAGGATGCATTAGCAGAGAAAGAAGAACTAAAGCAAAGATGTGGAGAACTAGACATGCAGGTAAGTGCAGAAGGGCGGGTGGAGACCGGGTGGGGGTGGGGCAGATTTACAGGTAGTCCTGGGGGAAAGGGTGGTGCTCTTTGTGTGACTCACACCTGGACACTGTCACCTACTACCCTTTGACCCACACATTTTAGCTGCCCACCCTCGTCCCCATCCCACAACGTGTAGAGGCTGAGTTTTGTTTTTTTGTTTTTCTAACCTGTCATTTCTATGGTAGATAAGAATGTGGGACCTGGAGTCAGGAAGACCTCAGTTCAAATCCAGCCTCAGACACTTACTAGCTGTGTGACCCTGGGCAAGTTACTTAATCAATATCTGCCTCAGTTTCCTCATCTATAAAATGGTATTAATAATAGCACCTACCTCCCAGGGTGTTTGCGAGGATCAAATGAAATCATATTTGTAAAGCCTTTGCAACTTTTTAGGCACTATATAAATACTAGCTACTATGGTTGTTGTTTTTATTATTTCAAAGCTGCATTTGAAGAGGTGAAAGTAGAATTCCTAATGCAACAAATGGTTAGAGATATTTTCATTTTAAACAGTGAGCTAAAATTATTTTCTGTCTTCATCAGTGATCCCTGAGAATCCCAGCCATAGATGGACGAAGCTGGGATGAGGGTAGTGAGATAGTGTTTCTTTTAAAATATACTGGGAAACAGCTCTCTCAAGCATGTGCCTGGTCATACCTAAAGATGTACAACTTTTGTTTTTGTTGTTTTTTGCAATTGGGGTTAAGTGACTTGCCCAGGGTCACACAGCTAGTGAGTGTCAAGTGTTTGGCCGCATTTGAACTCAGGTCCTCCTGACTTCAGGGCCAGTGCTCTTTCCACTGTGCCACCTAACTGCCCCTAAGGTGTACAACTTTTAACAAAGTGTTTATCATTAGAAAAGCGTGTGCTATCTTCAGCCTCCTGGGGGTGAGGGGAGAAGACTCTTTCCTGGCTGGCAACTTGCTGTGTATTTGGCGTCTTCTTGTGTTGAGTTTGTGACGACCCGGGAGTCTTTGTTCTCCAGGTAACTGCCCTTCAAGACGAAAAGAACACGCTGGTGTCTGAGAACGAGATGATGAATGAGAGGCTGGAGCAGTTAGACGGCTCTTTGGAAGACCCAAACACGGTGGTGGCAAAAAAGTATTTTCATGCCCAGTTACAGCTAGAGCAGCTTCAAGAAGAGAACTTTCGGTATGAACTCATTAGAGTCTTCGTCAGGACGCTTGTCTGTTCTGGTCTGTGTCCTTGGTCGCATAATCAGTGCTATCACATGTGGTGGAAGACACCACTCGGGGAGTCGGGAGCCCAGGGCCACTCTTCCCCTGGGGACATGGGCAAGGCATCGCACTATCCTTGCTTGTAGAATTGGCCTTTTGGGTATCTCCCGGCCCAGGAGGTTTGTGCTTGCGTGCTGTGTGTGGGGCACCATGCTAAGACATGGGAGGGGCAAAGCCCTGGCACGCATCTTCCCTGCCCTCAGAGGGCTTGCAAGTGAGCTGGGAAATGGGGATGCACAGGAGGGCAAAAGTCCTCCCGTCAAGGTGATATGTAGTGGTATAATGCTGACTAAATGCTAAAGAAAGCACATTTTAGAGGATCTATTGTGACTGAGGCCCGGGGCCTCCCAGGAGGCCGGGGCTGGAGCTGAGCCTCCAAGGAAGGGTGGAGTTTGGGTGAGCCAAAGAGCATTGCTGTCATTTTGTAACTGCTCTTCAGTCTTCCTGTATCACTTGTCATGCGTAGTACCATAGCTCATATTTATACAGCACCTACTATGTGCCCAATACTGTGCTAAGTGCTTTACAATTATTCTCTCATCTGATCCTCGCAACAACTGTGGGAGAGAGATGTTATTATTATCCTCATTTCACATTTGAGGAAACTGAGGTAAGCAGAGGTTTAGTGACTTGCCCAGGGTCACACAGCTACTGAGTGCCTGAGGCTAGAATGTGAACTCAAGTCTTCCTGATTCCAGGCCCGGTGCGCTACCTGCTGCACCACCTAGCTGCCCCATATGTTTTATTTACGTAAAACATTTAAATGTCTATGTATACAGATATCTACATATATCTGTGTATTTCCATTAAATTGAGCACAGTTTACATGAACACCTACCAGTGTGTCTAGAAGTGTCTGCCACAGGATGCTCCCACTGCTTTTCTGCCCTGGGTAGTGAGACTGTCGTCCAGGTGTGGTTTGCACCAGCTGGCCTCTGAGGGCCTTTCCGGCTTGGAGGGTTCCCTAGTAACTCAGTAGCCAGCCATGCCCAGATACCGCTGGTAATTAGTTATCTGGCCAGTGTGTCTACTACATCTTAACTTGGATTTTTCTGTGAGGATTACAGAATAAGCTAAGCCTCCTCCTCCTCCTCCTCCTAAGATGTAAAGTAAAAATCATGATTTCCATGCATAGTAAGTGTCACTGAAATACTTTGCTCACACCAAGCTCGTAAGGTGGTGTAGATCTTTTTTATCTCTGTCTCTTTGGAGAGAAGGAAAGTGCCCTTAGCTGATGTGCTCGGCCCCTGGTCACCCAGGCATGACTCCAAGGCCACAGACTTGCCCATAGTAGCGAGAATAAGACAGTCTATAATCGAGTGTGCCCAATACTGGGGCAGTGGAGAAGGTACAAAAATAAACAAGCACTGGGATTCAAGGCTAGGGGCTTCAGCGCCAAGGTCCATAAGATCTCGGCCTGGCGCTGTCTCCCTGCAGGAGGTCACAGGGCTTCCCGGGTCATCACTGCCCACAGTGTTGTTCTCTTGTTGGATGTTGGCTTTGGGCACACACGCTGCGCACCAAATAATGCTTTTCTTTTCTTTACAAAAGGCTGGAGGCAGCGAAAGATGACTACCGACTCCACTGTGAGGAGCTCGAGAAGCAGCTGATTGAGTTTCAGCACCGGAACGATGAGCTGACGAGCCTGGCCGAGGAAACGAGAGCCCTCAAGGACGAGATCGACGTTCTCAGGTGGGCAATCGCTCCGCAATTGGATGGCTTGGGGTCCTCATGGGGTCCATCCTCCTCAGGGGAACTCCTCACATGACCCCAGCCCAGGGCCTGCTTCTCCACCCCTCCTGCACACTGATCACTGTGCCCCTTCTCAATAACGTCTGCCCCAGCTGAACGTTGGTCAGGTAGTTTTCAGTTCCATCTCAGCTCGGGCATTAGCAGTCCCCCCAAATTTTGTGTCAAGCAGGCATGTGCTTGGAAGGATTCCATTTACAAAGTGACAAGAACACGAGGCCTCCTGGTTTTCAGCACATGAAAATCTCCCCTTAGAATCCTAGCATTGTTTCATCTGCCTTTGAAAAGGGGAAAATTGGCTTTCGTTTTCCCCTTGCCAAGCCCTGGGGCCTGATCCACACCCGAACCCCAGTATTTCCCTTGGAGGTCTCCCGACTCCATGGGGCTTGGCCGTGCTCTGGCTCTGGTGGTCATCAGGAGGGAGGACTAGGAGGACGAGGGGTTGGGGGGTGGCACAGAGTGGGGGGCTTTGGGACTCTGCCTGAGCTGCTGTGTTCCCCCTGGGCCTGGGGAGACCGGGGCGGGGCTGGTTCATTACTGTCTGAGAAGCAGTTTCCAGCGTGTGTGTGTGTGTGTGTGCACGCGTGCGCGCTCGCACGTTGTGGGGAGACAGTGTTTGAAGGTGAATCGGTTTGTATTTGCTTTGGTAGTGAGCATGCTGTGGGCCTTGTTGGAAGGGAAGAGAGGGGATGCCCCTCAAATCCTTGCTGTTTATTCCTGTAAGTAGGCAGGGTCAGCCTCCTGATGTGAGGGAGCAAAACTGATCTGTCGGCTCTAGAGGGGCTTTTAACTCATTTCCTTGTCTTAGCGAATCACTTATTAGAAAGGATTCTTCTAATAACAAAATAGAACTAAGTGTTTAGGGAAAAACTACTATAGTATAAAGGTCTACAAATGAATATTTACATTTAGACTAATAGAAGTTTTTACAAAGTGCTCATAAAACAAAGTTGTCATTTATTTTGAGCATCCAGGGCTCTGGCTGACACCCAGCATTATCAGCTGCCTCTAACCATGACCCCAGTATTTTTCCCACCTCTTCCCTGTGTGAAGTTTGGGGCTCCTCCTAACCATCAGCTTTTGTTTTTTTGTTGTTTGGAGCATCATTTTATGGTGAGAATAAAGTCCATTGCGGGACTTTGATCGGCCTGCTCTAATTTCTTACTTTTTTGTTGTAGGACTACCTCTGATAAAGCAAGTAAATTGGAGTCCACGGTAGAGGTTTATCGTCAAAAGCTACAAGATCTGAATGACCTAAGGAGGCAGGTGAAGTCACTGCAGGATACCAACATGATGTACATGCATAACACAGTCAGCTTAGAGGAGGAGCTCAAGAAGGCGAACGCCGTCCGCACCCAGCTGGAAATGTACAAGAGACAGGTGAGGGACGCTTCTGGCTCCACTTCCTGTGTAGCGGGAGAGCTGGGGAACACAGATGGAACATCAGGGGAATGTGGGGTGGCCAACTAAGGAGTCGTTCTTTGAACAGTGAGTCTTATTCGGGACCTGATTGTCATTCGTGTGCATCACCCCTTCCTTTTGCTTCATCGTTTTCCTTCCTTTCTGTAGTCATCTTTTGGACATGCAACCATTTATTTGCTCTTCTGCTGACTGGTGGTCAAACCCCTAGGGAGAGCAGACAAGATTTTAGCCCAGAAGGCCAATGCTTTTGGCTTTAGTATGGCTGGATGGTTACCACTCAGTTCCCATGATCTTTGGACTGTGGCCCTTCTATGTATCCTTTCTCATTGCTGGGGGTAGTCGCTGCTTCGATGCAGATTGTTCTACTTCTGGGCACAGTTATTAGAGCTGACTTGCAGGAATTGGTCCTCGGCTGCTCTCATCTCATATTGTCTCACCTCTCAAGCCCAAGGTGTCATTGGTCACCAAAGTGGCCTTTCTGTGCCCACCACAGGCGTTCATCTCTGGCCCTTTTGGTTGCTTGTGATTGTCATGTTTGGGAGCCTGTGGTTTTACGTTGTATAGCTACATCACACGACTAGGAGAATACTGGGGTTCAGAAGTCCAGAAAGGGCTGCAGCTGGGAAACATTTCGTGCCAAGTCCTAGCCTAATGACTGTAATCTGATTTGATTGTCTTCTGAATTTGTCCTCTTCCCTTCTAAATTCTTGAGTCCTTTTCTTTTGCCTCAACGTAAGGTCCACGTCTTGTATCTTAAATCTTGTTTTGTTGTTGTTTTTTAAACAACAGGTTCAGGAACTTCATCTTAAACTCTCTGCTGAGTCCAAAAGAGCTGACACATTAGCCTTTGAGATGAAATGCCTGGAAGAAAAGCATGAAGCTTTACTTAAGGAAAAAGATGTGAGCGTTCTTCCTTTATTAACTGTGACGTGTGTGAAGTATGGTGCTGGGCCCTGGGGGTCATCTGAAATCAGAGTAGGATGTCATGGGAATGTAAAACCAGCATTGAGAAAGCCAGGCTCCTTTGTCATTTTTTAGAAGACATCCATTCTGGACATGAATGTTAATCATGTCTGCTCTCTGTCCCCCAAAGTGGAGCCAAATAGGTTTAAAGGGGAGGTGCTGTGGATGGCCAATGATGGTTGTCTGCAGAGAGGGTTTTGGACGTTCTCTGATTTGATCATCCCAAGGTACAAGCTAGTGATTTTTTGATGCAATTATATTAATTTTTTCCTTAAAAGTAAGGGGTCCCAGGGCCAAGAATGTGTCTAGAGTATAGGCACTGCTTCTGTGTGTGTGTTGGTCTTTCCTTGTAAGGCCACAATTTTAAAATAACTTATGATATGAAGACTCTACAAATAGCCACTGCCACCCCATGCCTGAACATTTCTCCAATGACACTATTTCTGCAGTCTTCTTCCACCTCAGAACCCTATTCCCCTCCTCTACCATTGCTTCAGCAGGCCTTTCTTGCTGTAAAATGGTCCCCTTTGCTGCCTCAAATGCTAGCACAACTTATGGCTCAGAGTCAAGACTTAAAAGTTCTAGGCTGAGCTTAGGTGTGGGACACCATCAGTCTTATGTACAAGCTAGGTTTATTTGTTTCAAGTTCCAAAAATTCTGGTTAGAGAGGACATGAAGAACCCCCTGGCCTTCCTGCCATGTGGACGTTGGTTGGAGGAACTGAGGACATTTAGCCTAGAGGAGAGAAGCCTTGGACGTGGTAGCTGTTTTCACATGTTTGGGAGGTGGGGCTTTCACATTGAAGAGGGCTCGCTCCCATTCTGCTCTGTGCCAAAAGGCATGGTGAGCTCTCTGAGGTCAGAGGTGGCTGAAAGCAGAAGGAAGTTCAGGGAGCCGAGGTTAGAGTGGCTGGTACCTGTCTGGTGGGGTCCCGGCGGGCCCCTCAGCTCTGGGATGCTTGGCATTTTGAAGACACACCAAAGGCCTTAATGGGCCTGCATTCCTAGTGATACTGTCATTAATAGAAAATCTGAGGTAGGTAGTGGGAATATTGTTATCTCCATTTTACAGAAAAGGGAACAGAGGCCCCAAATGATGAAGTCACTTGCCTATGGTAAACCACACACCTAAGAAGCATGGTGGGCTTGGGACTCTGCCTCTGCTCCTCAAACAAGGCAGCTAGAAGAAGGACATTTCCTTCAGTAATTGGGGAGTGAGGATTCAGCCAGAAAGTCCCCCCTCAGAGCCTCCCCATGGCATGGAAGTGAGCCTGATTCTGTAATGCTCTGCGGGCAGAGCCGAGGCTCGGGCACGGCTGTCTGGCCTCCTGGGGAGGCTTTGAGTGTGGGCCCAGTGATGGGTGTCTGAGGGCTCGCCAGCCCGGCCAAGTCCAGAGATGCTCATCCCGGGGCTGTCACCCACAGTGGCTGGCGAAGACCATCCAGCGAGTAGGTGGATTGGAGGATGTGCTGGAGAGTCAGCCACCACTCCCACCCACCAGAAGTAACAGAAGGCTATCACCTCATGAGAGCAAACACAGTCCAATCCGTTAGACTCAGAATTGTCTGAAATTGGGGGAATGCACATTTGCTGGAAAGAAAGACAAGCAGCAGCATGGGCAGTGGGCCCCAGCCTGGCTAAGCTGCACCGGTTGGGGGACTTTGGGCAAGTCAGTGGAACTTCCCAAATCTCAGAGAGTTGTTCTGTCCAGTGGGGGTCACAGCAGCTTGTTGAAGGTTGCTGCAGAGATGCCAGTGACTCTGGGGAGCAGAGCAGGCCTCACCCTGAAAAAGATGTTAAACCCCCACCCCGCTTGTTTTCAGAGACTGATCATACAGTGTGATGCCCTGAAAGAGACCAACGAGGAGCTCCGGTGTTCCCAGGTGCAGCAGGATCACCTCAACCAGGCAGGTCAGTGTGCCCGCGTGGCAGCAGATTTGTGATAAGCAGCAGCGTTTGACCAAATGCTTCCTTGGGGAGTGTTTGCTTTTCACTGATTCTGTCTTTGCAGGTACCTCAGTCTCAACAAGTTACGAGAACCTTGCTGCTGAAATTATGCCAGTAGAATATAGGTAAGAAAATGGAGAGTGAAATTTTTATATCTGTTAATTTTTGTGATCATTCAAAAAAAATGATCTCATGATCATAAATAGAATCATGGAGCTAGGAAAGACTTCAGCACATGTTCTGGTTTGCCTAAACTTTCCAAGATGTTGCTGTCACAGTTTAAAAGGTCATCAGAGACAGCCTTTTCCTAGCTCCCACAGTCAGCATATCCCAGTTTTTAACATCAAAATAAGTTTTCTGTGAACACTTCCTATTTCCTTCTGTTCAGTTGCATGCAGCTTCTCACTTTCCTCTGTTAAGATTATACTTTGCCCTGGCCCATTCAGGAGCATTCAGACTGACCATATTAAGTATCTGGCCTCCAGACTAGATTCTGGAGACCAGTGTTTGCTCCTGAATTATTGAGCTCTCCCCATTCTCGTGACATTGGATAGGACACTAGCCCCTGTTTTTCTTGCTTGGTGCTAAGGTCATGGGAGCTAGGGTTAAAAGCCTTCTCCGATTCCAGAGGGATGGCATCTGCTGCTTCCCGTTCATTTACTTGTCTTTTCATGGGTCAAATTAATATTTTCAGGCATGGTTTGCTCTTCATAAGTCTGTTTCAGTTGCTCTTCAGAGTTTTGTGCTCTTTTGAAATTAGAATATTTTATGAAGCCTTATATTGAGAGGGTAAAATATTTCAAACTCCCTTTTTCATTTATACAGAGAGCTTAAAACGCGATGTGTTTTTTTATGTCACATATCATAGTTCATGAGGACCTAGTGAATTTCAGTGTCAGGATTCTTTGTCAATGTTTTCAGGCAATAGTTTGCCCCTTTCAGAGAGTCTCACTACTTTTGCCAGGTTGTATAATAACAATTGAAGAGATGGAACTGAATTTTTAAAAACTTTAAATGTTAAGAACCAAAGGGAAAACTTGTAAGACCTTTAAAATTAAAGTGAAGCTTCTGCTTTTCAAAAAACAGAGAAGTGTTCATTCGCCTTCAGCATGAAAATAAGATGCTTCGATTACAACAGGAAGGGTCTGAGAATGAACGGATTGCGGAGCTCCAAGAACAGCTGGAGCAGAAACACCGGAAAACCAGCGAGATGGAGACCGAGCAAAGGTCACTGGGCCCTTGGGTGCTGGTTTTCCTGCCACTCTCTTTCTTTCTCTCCCTGCTTCCCTCACTTGCTGACATGGGACCCAGACCTCGAGGCACTGACGGGGAAAACGAAGCATTGAGTTTGCTGGAGGAAGAGTCCAGGCTGCTTATTTCTAAACAGCAGATGAACTGACGCTGAATTCAGGGTGGGAGAAGTGTGGACTTGGCCGCAGATGCTCTTTATCTGTCCAGCATCATGGGTGGAGGGGTCTCAGAAGCCATGCAGAAAACCCTGGGTTCATGTTCTGCTGCTGACACAGACTGGCTGTGTGGCCCTACTGGGCCCCTCTCAGGGAGTTTCCAGCAGCTCCAGGACCCCGCTGCCTGCTGGCTCTGATCTGCCTTTGTCTGAGGGTGTTTCCTCTTCAGGAGTAGCTCACTTGGCAAATGAAATCTTTGTACTGGCCTTGAAAAAGCTCTCTAGGACTTAGTCGCAGTGCCTGGCGTAGAGGACGTGCTTAATCAATGCATGTCAGTGTCATTCCTTTTTAAGAATTAGTGCTGATGACCACTTAGTTCACTGACTTCAGCTCCAAAGACACCCGAGGGAAGTATTGTTGGACAGCTGTCCAGCTTGCTCACTGATGTAGGAATAGCACAGGTGAATATCCATGTATCTGGCCAAACCTCCCCCCTCAGGATGGCTTTGTTCCTGAGACCGTCAGCTGGACTGAGGCTAATATCATTGGCCACATCTGGCAGGCCGGCCGATCCCTCGTGGCTCACATCTGCCTTGCCTGTGCTCGCTGCTTTCTTTCCTTCCCTCCTTTCTCCCTGCTCCTCCTCCCTTCTCTCCCTACCCTTTCCTTCCTTTTCCTTCCCTCCCTCTCCCTTCCCCTCATACCTCCCTTACTTCTCTATCCCTCCTCCCCCACAGACCATTAGACTAGTCCCGTACTAGTCCCATGTTCCTGCCTCCAGGCCCCCATTCCCCTCCTCCAGGTTCTCCCATAAGACTTCCAGAGGAAGCTTGCTCATGTCCCTCCCTCTGGTCAGCACCCTTCAGTGACTCCTAGAAGAGCCTCGAGAGTGAGTCATAAGTCACCTGGCCTGGCCCTTTGCAGTCTGGTGCCTGTCTGTCTTTCCACATTGACTCTGTATCACTTGCTTCTTACCCTCCACACACCAGTCACACTGTGTCCCAGCTTGATAGACTGTCCTTCATGCCTGGAGTGTGCTGTCCATCAAGCTGCCTTTTGAGATCTTCGCCTCCTTCAAGGCTCAGCCCAGGTGTTACTTCTTCTAAGACATCTTTCCTGATTACCACGCATCCCTGCTTTCCCCCCCAGCCTAAAGTTTTGCATATAGTAGGCATTTCCTGTGTATTTAATGGGGAAATGAAGTGAATGAATGAAAAAGCACTTATTAAGTGATTACTGTGTGCCGAGCACTGTGCTAAGCTTGGGATGCCAATAGAAAAGTGAAACTAGTCTGTGCCGCCAGTGAGCTCACATTCTAATGTGGGGAGACAAGCCTGCAGAGAGGGGTCCAGTTGTGGGAGGTGGAGAGGCCTGGCAGCCCCGAGGTTTCCCTGGGGTGGTGTTGGTGGTGGATGACAAGGCCCAGGGACCCTTAGAAATAAGGAATTGGGGTGTTTCACCTCCAGCAGGCTTCGTAAACCTAGGCAGTGGAGAACGCACAGGGCAGGCAGTCAGAAGGCTCGAGTTTGAGTTTTAGTCCAGCCGTTTATTAGGACCTAACTGTCAGCAAATCATTTTACCCTGAGCTTCAATTTCCTCATTTAGAAAATGGGTCAGAAGCTGCTTCACAGGGTGATTGTGAAGAGAGTGCTTTTGAAGTCATTGTGTGTGATAGAAATGTACGCCGTTACAGGCTCATGGAACTTTCATATGGGGTTAAAGCTACTCTTGTGCGACACCGAGACAAGTCATTTCCTGCTCGCACCCCTGCCCCCCACTTGTCCTCCAGTGGTCTTCCTCGTCTTGGACTAGAGCCAGAGTCCCCTGCCTCTCTGCCCCAGGTCGCCCCCATCGTGCCAGGGTGACTTCTTTGAATCCGAGTGATTGAAAGTGGTTTCTTTTTGACACAGGCTTAGCAAAGAGTATATTAGAGGTTTGCAGCAGCAGATTGAAGACCTTCAGAAGACTCTTCAAGATCAAGGGCCCAAGCCCGAAGGGGAAAGCGTAAGGAACTTTAAAAGACGAGGAGTCCAGTGTGTTCTGAGCCGTGGCGGGGAGGGGGCGCTTCTTATGCTTTCACACCCAAATTAATCTGTCTTAGAAATGAGGCTACCATCAAATACCGTATATATCTGCATACCAGATGCAGCAGTTTTTCAGACTTGGAGCCTATCAATTGACCATATGTATGATAAGCCAATTCCTCCTTGGGCTGATACTCCGGCTGCACCTCGGGTCAGAATAATGCCAGAAGATGATGGTTAGAGGTGGGGCTTGCCCCACCTGAGGTTTCTGTTCTGGAATTCTCACCGGGCTGGAAGGTAGCTAGAGCTGGTGGGCTGATGGGTAGGGAGAGTCAAGGCAAACCTCAGAGTTAAGGACAGAGAAGAGCGATCTTCAGTAAGAGAATGTCTCCAAGAGGTTCCCTGTACTCCCAGCCCCACAGACAGCCCTTGAATACATTCTTGGAGTTCTCCATCATCTTTCCATGACCCTCCATGAATGTGGCTTTCCTTGTCAACCACTGACACAGGGTAAAGGACTTTTAATTTTACCGAGATCTTCCTTGCAACAGCCCTGTGATAAAGCTGGTGTAGGCACTAGTATTCTCATGTTAGAGAGGAGTGTCTGAGCTGGGCTTTGAACACAGGCCTGCCCAACTCCAAGGCTTTTTGTCCTACAGGATGCTGTCTCTCAGGCTCCCCTTGCCAACTGACCTTCTTGTTTTCCAGGGGCTTCAAGGCCCAACTTCACTGAGCCCTGAGCTCACTTAGCTTGTCTTCAGTTTAGTCTCCTTAGCTATATGGGGAAAGGGGCAGAAGCCAGGTACGAGGAACGAATTGACTTAACCTGTAGAAAAGAAAGAGATGTGTCTGTGTGTTTGTCTGTCTGTTTGTCTGTCAATTCTTGAATGTGAGAGACAACTGTCAGGGGCTAATTCCTAAGTTAGCATATCGGGCTCATGGTGGAGGGGAGGAAACTTAGTGGGCCGAGTAAGGGAGTGGTAACCCTGAAAGGGAGGTGAGTTTCCTTTCTATCTTGTGTGCGCTATGTATGATTTTCTTTTTTTTCCTCTGGGGGCTTGGAAAATAGAGAACGTCTCATACGTGGCGGCATCTCATATGTGCATATATACGGTATTGTAACCTCTCTAATACAAATATTTGTTGTTAAGCCGTACCTTTTGGGGTGAAGTCTCTTTCAAAGAGTTGAGTCACTCTCTGTCTTTCATTTTTAACTCCCTCGGTATTTCCGTGGCGTTTCCAGCTGTAAAGTGAAGGGCCCCAGTAGTGACAGTGCCTTCCATTGCTACTCAGTGGGGCAAGCTAGAGCTTACGTTGGTATTTTGCTTTTTCCAAAGCCCCATGAAGTATTTCATGAGGATGTTGTATTACAGACTTTAAAAATGCCCATGTAGGTGCTAATTATGATAAATGGAATCATTTCAGTCTAATTTCAAGATTTAAAATCAAAATTGTAAAGCAGTTTAGTAACAGCACATTTTGTAGTAATTGACATACACGTACCTTGTTGAGCTCACAGTGAGCTTTCTCACTCAGCATCAGCCTTTCATGGATGATGCTCATTATTACAGGTTTTCTCTTTAGCTTTCTCTGTTTTCTTTCACTTCCTCATCTCTGTTCCTCATTTCATCTTTTCTGACATACATTGAAGTAAGAAATTGACACCTACCAAAAGTTTCATTTTATGACTTTAGCCATAAGTATTGGGCATAACTCCAAGTCTTTATAAATGTGATTTTCATTAAATGGTGCATGTACCATAAGTAGAGAACTCAGATTTGTAGTTGGTATCTGTGTGGCAGGGCCATCATCTAACAGTCATTTGTGTTTTATCTTGTAGTCCAGCAAATTAAAGCAGCAGCTGGAAGCTCATATGTAAGTCAGACTAATCAGTTTTGCATTTCCTGTATACAAAAAAGGTTACATGCTTATAAAGTTTATATCTTTTTGATTCTGCTTGCAAAAGTTAGTACTCCAACCTTAAATTACCTCTTGCATTATGAAAATAAATGATCACTTAAATTGAAACCATCAAGATGAAAAAAGAGAGCTTTAAAAACTATTACAAAGCCTGTTTATCCACAAATATACTGAGCCTCCTACCAAGGTCCCAATAATGAAATTATAAAAATACCGTGTTTTAATAACATTTTAGAAATTACAGACGTTTTTCCACAAGGCAGTTTATTTCTTTTGTTGACTTTTTAAAGTCTTAATTATGGCCAAATTTCTGACAAGAGATGTTTATTTGGAGCTCGTTTGCATTTGGACAGGTCTGGTCTGCCAGCCATTCTCAAATAGGCTCCCTGATTATCACGTGCAGAGCTGGACACTTGACATGAAACGACAAAATAAAACCTTGTACCTGCCCTTGCAGACCTTGCGTTTCTCAGGACAAAGGGCAAGTGCGTCGTCACCTGGGTACTTGGAGTGTTCTTAGTTCAGGCTTAGTAAATATCTCTCTTTCCAAAGAAAGCCCCGGGCTTCAGGCATTATTGGAAGGCAAGAGGGGACTCCCCAAGCCGCAGAACTGCAGGAGGGTCGAATGTGACTTGAGCCTAATGCATTAGCCAGGGTCCCCTTACTGAACTGAATGACGGGCAAATGTGAATGCTTAAAAACCTGTAGTGAAACACGTCCTTTGAATTCTTTAGGGAAAAGCTTACTGAGGTCCATGAAGAATTACAGAAAAAGCAAGAACTTATTGAAGATCTGCAGCCTGATGTGACTCAAAATGGTAAAGATCCAAGGGCAGAGATGCCTGGCGTGAGCGGGCTGTTGGGCTCCGCTTTTCTAACCCTCCACCCCACCCCCGTCACACCTCTGCACATGAGGAGAGGGAGCCTGGAGGGGGCAGGGCGGTATGAAGGTGGAAGCCTCCTCCACCCCAGCCCATCTTATTGGTACAGAGTGGGTCTTTTGGCTCATAGGGCACAGGTGCTGATTCAACTAAAACATTTTAGCCGCTCCAGTGGTCTCCTGTTTTTCAATTAAATAGTTTAAAATTTCTGTCAAATTTCTTTTTAAAGATTGTTGATTCCTTTTGTTTTTCACTGAACTGTTATTCCCTGGTTTAACAGCTTCCTTGTCCCCTGCCATCCCCCCAGTGCTCCATAATATCCTCCCTTGTAACACAGAAAAAAAGTGAAGCAAACCAGACTCACCTCACCGAGAGACTGTGCCTGTCCTCAGCCCCCATCCAGAGTCCCTATCCCCCACCTCAGGGCTCTCTCTCTTGTCTGTCCCCTGGAAATCATCTTAGCCATTACATTGAACGGTGCGTCCAGTATGTCCAAGGTCTCATGGGCTGGGTTTCCTGGTCACTCTGCTCAGGGTTTTGCTTTCTTATTTGGCCTCATGTCATACGAGGCTCCCCATGCTTATCCCCATACTTTTCTGAATTCTTTGTTGTCTTAAATTCTCAAAGCACGACAATGTTGCATTACATTTGTAGACAGAACTGGTTATTGGTTCAGGTGGTCCCCTATTCATGGGCAGCTACCGTTCCAGGTTTTTGTTTTTGTTTGTTGTTTTTTTTTTTTTTGGAGGGGTGCATTGCTACCAACAAAAATTCTTGCTTTGAGTATTTTGGTATAACTGGGGCCTTTCTGTCTTTGACCTACTTTTGTGTTATGTGCACTCTAGTACAGTTGCTGGGTCAAAAAATATGAAGAATTTAGTTAGTTTAGTGTTTTATTAGCATCTTTTATTTTTATGTTGCCTTCATTTCTGAGTATATTCTTCCCTGGCCTCTCTATTCAGTAAGATGTCCCTTATAAAATATTTTTTTTAAAAGAAAAGAAAAAACATAGTTCCAAAAATAGACCAGTAAATCAGATGTAATTAACTAATAGCATGTGCAGTAGTCTGTAACCATGGTTGTCCCTCACCTCTGCACAGAAGTTGGAAGGCACATTCTCTCAGCTTTTCTCTAAGACCGAGCTTGGGTGTCATAATTCCAGTGTTTGGTTTTTTTTTGTTTTTGTTGTTCTTTCCCTTTTTATTATAATCCCAGTGTCTATATCCTAGTTTTCCCTAGTTCTGCATCATTTCCTCTATATCTCCCCATCTGTCACTGAGTTCTTGATATTCCTTGTTTCTTAGGGGACCTCAGTAATCCTTCGCATCCCTGTACCATGAGTTGTTTGGCATTTGCTCAACCACTTGGGCATCTCCTGTGCTCCCAGTTCTTGGCTATGATAGAGAGAACTGCTATGCACATTTTGGTGTATTGTGAGCCTGTCCCTGACAGGGAGATGTCTCTTTGGCTTGGGGAAGGCAGTTCAGTCCCTGGTAGAATTGGGCCAGTCTACACACACAGCCCTGTGCTCTGTCCGTGGCCTGGTGTCATTGTCCAGGCACACAGCCCCGTGCTCTGTCTATGACCCCCACTCTCCACGGCTAACCCCAACCCATTGATTTTATTTTGACCTGTGCCCCAGGGAGGTCAGGCCTCCCTGTTGTTTGGTTGGCTTATTCTCGATTTGGAGCAGCTTTCTTTCCTACAGTTGTCCATTGCTTGTGATCCTTCAGAGATCTATTTGTTCTCTTCTTGGATCCCTTCTCTATTAGAAAACAGCTTTCCATCTCATACATCTGTGTTACAGTCAGCATTGGTAGGGAATGCAGACTCTAATCAGAGAGATTGGATTTCATGATTTTTCCCCTGGTTAATATTTTTCCCTTATCTAGATTGTTTTCCTTATCTGAGCTGCATTGATTTTGTTCATGCAAAAACTTTTCAGTTCCGTGAAATTCAATGTCCTTTCCTCCTCAGCTCTTATATTGAGGAGCAAATCATAACATTGTCTCTTGTAAATGACTAGTTACACTTTAAGGGAAATTGGATTAATTAAAGAAGAAAGCCAAATATTAAATTTTTAAAAATTCCATAGTTGTTTTTTTCTTTGTCAGCTTTAGTCTTTCAGAAGATAAATAAAGTATAAAATATTTTCATTTTTCTGTTTAAGTAGTAGAATACCATGAAATTTGAAATGGTTATGTTTTTGTTCATTTTTATCAATAGTACAAAAGATAAATGAACTTGAAGCTGCCCTACAGAAGAAAGATGAAGATATGAAAGCGATGGAAGAGAGATATAAAATGTACCTAGAGAAAGCCAGAAATGTAAGTAGATCGGCAGCTGCCCAAACATCATTGCATGTGTTGCTTTATCAGAGCCCTAGGTTTGTGGACTGTATATCTGTTTGTTTTTTCAATTTTTAAAAATTTAATACTTTATTTTTTCCCTAATTACATGTAAAAACAATTTTTACCACCAATTTGAGAAAGCAAGCAATTTGTTATAGGCTACACATGCAAACCATTTTTCATATTAGTCATGTGAAAGAAAACACAGGCACAAAGCCCAAGCAAAATAAAGAAAAAAAACATGCTTTGATCTGTATTCAGACTCCATCAGGTCTTTCTCTGTAGGTCGATAAGCGTTTTTTATGTCATAAGCCCTTGTGAATTATCTTGGAGTATTGTATCGCTGAGGATAGTTAAGTCATTCTCAGTTGATAACCAGATGATATTGCTGTTCCTGTACAATGTCCTCTTGCTTCTGCTCACTTCGTTTTTCGTCAGTTCATGTGCGTCTTTCCAGGCTTTTCTGAGGGCATCCTGCATACTTATCATTTCTTACAGAAAATATTCCGTCACAATCATATACAACAGCTTCTTCAGCCGTTTCCTAATTGATGGGCCTCCTCTCACTTTCCAGTTCTTTGACATCCCTGAAATAGCTGCTGTATTTTTGTACTTCATCTCTTTGGGATACAGACCTCGTAGTGGAAGGCCATGTGTGGGTTTTTAGCCCTTTGGGCATCGTTCCAAATTGCTCCACAGAATGCTTGGATCAGTTCACAACTTTACCGACAGTGCATTAGTGTCTCAGTTTTCCCACATTCCCTCTAACATTTGTCATTTTCCTCTTCTGTCATATTAACCAATCTGATAGTTGTGGGGTGGTACCTCAGTTATTTTAACTTGTATTTCTCTAATTGATAATGATTTAGAGCATTTTTTTCATGTGATTGTTATAGATAGCTTTGATTACTTCATCTGAAAATTGCCTGTTCATATCCTTTGACCATTTATCAATTGAGCAGTGGCTCTTATTTTTATAAATTTGACTCAGTCCTCTGTATATTTGAGAAATGAGGTCTTTATCAGAGAAACTTGCTATAAATTTTTTTCACTGTTATGATTATTATATATTCCCCTTCATCCTATTTCCCCCCATTTATGCAACTCTCTCTCCTTCCACCCTGTCCATTCTCAAAAGTGGTTTGCTTCTGACTTTTACCTCCACCAGTTCACCCCCCCTTCTGTCAGCCCCCCCCCCCCCATGCCCCACTATGATTCTCTTCCCCTCCTACTTCACTTTAGGGTAAGATAGATTTCTACAGCCAACTGAGTGGGTATGTTATTCCCTCTTTAAGCCAGTTACAATGAGAATAAAGTTCATGTGCTCCCCCCCACACCCCCCATCTTCCCCTCCACTATAAAAGTTCTTTCACGCCTCTTTTATGTCAGATAATTTACCCCATTCTACCTCTCCTTTTCCCCTTCTCCCAATGCCTTCCTCTTTCTTACCCCTTATTATTTTTTTAGATATCATCCCATCCCATCATCCCACCCATGACCTCTATCTATGTATACTCCTAACTGACCTAATAATGAGAAAGTTTTTAGGAGTTACCAGTATCATTTTCCAGTGTAGGAATGTAAACAGTTTAACTTTACTGAACCCCTTATTATTTCTTTCCTGTTTACCTTTTTATGCTTCTCTTGAGTCTTGTATTAGAAAAGTCAGATTTTCTATTCAGCTCTGGTCTTTTCATCAGGAATGCTTGAAAGTCCTCTGTTTCATTGAATGTTCATTTTTTTTTCTCCTGAAGGATTGTACTGAGTTTTGCTGGGTAGGTGATTTTTGGTTGAAATCCTAACTCCTTTGCCCTCTAAAATATCATATTCCAAGCCCTCCAGATTTTTAATGTAGAAGCTGCTAAATCTTGTGATATCCTGACTGTGGCTCCACGATATTTTAATTGTTTCTTTTTGGCTGCTTGCAATATTTTCTCCTTAATCTGGGAGCTCTGGAATTTGACTATGATATTCCTGTCAGTTTTCATTTTTGGATCTCTTTCAGGAAGTAATCAGTGGATTCTTTCAATTTCTATTTTACTTTCTGGTTCTATAATATTGGGACACTTTTCCTTGATAATTTCTTGGACGATGATGTCTAGACACTGTTTGAAACTCAGTCATAGGGTAGTCTGAAGTTCCACTGAGATAATCTATCGTAGGGGCCTGTTAAACCTTAAAGTGCATCCTAAATGCTAGCTATTAATGTTATTAGCTATTATTAAAAAGAGAATTAACAACAGTCTTTTTAAAGGACCATTTGCAAACAGTAATATATATGTTTGTAATAATATTAATTGATAGGAGAAACAGAAGGCACTGTATTTCATTGCCCTTTTAACAAAAACTTTTTAGCCTTTTGCTTTTTACAAAAATAAGTTGTTTGCACCTACATGTGTCATAGCCTGTCAAAGGTTACTTCAGATTGTATGGCCTTGCTTTTCAACATTCAGCAAGCAATCACATCTTGATCAGATAGTGAATGTGTCCTGGCAAGCTTTCACCATATCAGATCCTTTAAAAAACTTCCTACCGTTTTATTGAAATGCCTGCAGGGCCTCGATTTTCTTCCTAAACAATTTTGTTATAAGTATTTGTCTCCTGTTTACATTTAAGCAACATTGGCCTTTCTGGGTCAAGACACCTAGGAAAAATAATGGGAGGCATCTCAATTATTAAATGCCATAAAGAATTCAGGGTTGGGCGTTAGAAAGACAACACATGTTGTCCTGTGCCCTTTGACTCTTTGTCCAGTGGTTGTTACCTGATGGATTATGGACTGGGAGGTTTCAATGACCTCACCAGACGCATGCAACAGACTTACAGTGGACCGTTTCTGTTGTCTCCTAGCTCCTGGAAGTCCTGGGCAGAGCCCCTATGCCTTTTATCTGCCAGTGAGCCAGGCCTGGGCAGTGGGGATGCTGCTGCTGTTTCTGCCCACCACCCGTGATGTTCTGATTATAACCCCTGAGAAAAATACTGAGGATGCCTAGGGCAAGGCTGTCCCTGGCAGACTTTACATTCTAGGAGGCCCCTGTAGAAGCTTTGTAAGGAGACCAACGTAACTAGGCATGCTGAGCAATTAAGTGACCATGTCATTTAACTGAAGTAGGGGAGGCTGTTTGTAATGCTCATTTAGCAGGAATTTGCATATCATGCATGATAATGATAATAATACTTTCCAGCATATGTGCACTGCTTTAAAAACATAATAACCAGCATATACGTAGTGCTATAATAATAACCAACATATATATACACACACACACGTATATATACACACACACACACATATATATATACACACACACATATATAGATATAGATATAGATATAGATATACATAACTAAATAATAATGATAGTAACACTGGCCAGCATATATGGAGTACTTTGAAGTTTACCAAGCCCTGTACAGATATGCTCTCGTCTGACCCTCACCACAACACTGGGAGATAGACACTATTATTCTCCTCATTGGATAAGTGAGCGCCCACCCCCCTTCCCCCCTGCCCCAGCTGCCAACATCTCTCCTTCTTGGACGACCCAGAGCACTGATGCTTTGGTCTGTCTGTGTACCCTGTTTTCATGAAGCAAGTACTCTGAACTGTGATGACTGCAGAGACATGGCATGTGGTCCATACCCAAAAAGAGATGACAACCCAAATTGGGGAAAGGGGGGACGGTAACTAGCCCAAGATAGGCCATCCCTCTGTGAGCCCTGTGAGTAAGGCCAGCCCCCTTATTGAGGGTGGAGTTAGGGGCAGCCAGGGTGTGGTTGTGGTTGGAGCCTGTACTCATTGGGAGGAGATGGGGGGAGGGGAGTGGCTGCTTGGCTGGGGAGGACCTCGAACGGTGGCAGAATTTCCAGCAGGCAGCAGAAAGAGGAGGGGGCTGAAGTGGTGGGATCCTCCCAAGCTGGAAGTGCCCAAGGGTGCAGGGCAAGGGCATCATGCCCTCCTGGAGTGCGTACTCTGTTTTTCAAAGACCTCGTTGATGTTGAAAGACAGAAGGGGGTTGGGTGGAGGGAAGGATTTTGGTTCTGGGTGGGTGTTGTTCCGTGAGCCAACCCTCAGAAAGATGAGGACCGCGTGGCCAGGCCTGGACTCTTTCTCAGGGTCAGTTGTATCAGGCCCGTGGGGCTAGTGCAGCGCTCTCAAGAAGGGAGGGTCACTTTCCTAGCCTGCGAGACACTAAACTGGACTGACCACTCGGGTGTTGAATTGTGCCTGCCATGTGCTAGACCTTGTCCCGAGTGCTTTACGAGTGAGAGGGAAGTGCTGTGACTGTCCCGTTTCACAGATGAGGGATCAGACAAATAGAACTGTAGTGACTTGCCGGGGGTCACCTACCCAGGAAGTGTTGGGGGCTGCACTTGACCTGGGTGTTCCTGACGCGGGATAGCATGTTCCGTAAGTCACCCAGCTGCCCAGGGTATGGTCCATTTGCAAAGACTGTAGTCTTTGTCTTTTTCACTTAACCAGTTTTACAGTGAGTTAGTGTCACTCCTGATTCCTAATTCCCCGACAGTTACCCTAATCTTTGATCATTTTCTCTTCAATTTGTTTATTATGTTTTTGTTCAGTTCTAGGATGTTTTTCATCTATAGGTAAATCCTGATATGCAGTATTTGTTTTCTCTGAACAGGTAATTAGAACCTTGGATCCCAAATTAAATCCAGCATCAGCTGAAATAATGCTACTGAGAAAGCACCTGGCAGAGAAAGACAGAAGGATTGAGATACTGGAGGTACCTTGGCCATCTTTGCTCAGGATCTGTTTATTCTCTGCCAGCTCCCAACATAGAGTTTGGACTCTGGGAGCCGCTTTATGTGGGTATTATAGAGCAGGGGCGTTTGGCCGTCATGACCCAGTTCATAAGGGAGAGGGGTGAGGCCAGCATCTGGGCCAGGATCTGAGCCCTGGTCTCTAGGCCTCTTTCCTACCCTGACCTGCACCAGTTATCCCTGGTTGATGGTTCACGATTGAATTAGGAGGAAGCGTTTCTAAAAATGTTCTGGGTCTCTTAGCAGATTGGTGGGGAATCATCTGGGTTGACTCTGGGTTGGCATCTCTGTCACATTAACAGCCTCAGAAGTAGAATGAGCCCAGACCTGCTGGCAGACCTCCTGAGGAACAGCTTTCATCCCAAATCGTGGCTTCTCCAGCTGAGCTCTGGACAGATGGAGTCACCTTGCTGTCTCTCAGGGATGGCCAGGGAGGACAATCACAGAGCACTTTTAGACTCACAGAGCCCTTTCTCACAGCAGGAATTCTTGTCCGTCTTCTTCACATGATATGTTTGTAAGATCACTCAGCAGAATTCGATGCTCCCGTTCAGGGCTTTAGACTCGCACTCAGTGCTTTCTGCCACATCCAGCAGCACTCACCACTTTGTCTGAGGAGCCCAGGACTTCTCTGGCTCCCCTTCCTCCTAACAAGTCCAGTTTGGTGGTGATTCTCCAGGGACCCTTAGATTAGCCACTTTGAGTTTGGACTTTAAATATTGCCTTTTGCTATCAATATTTTGAGGGAAGCAATGCATTCTTAACTCACGGCTCACTTTTCTGATGAGATCACAGATCAGATTTGAACGAACAACACTACCTTTTCATTTATTTGATTCAGTGTATTAAAAAAATAAAGCACATACTATGTGCCAGGCACTATGCTAGGCTTTGGGGATGCAAAGTCAGATGAAAATGGTCCCCTCCCTCAAGCTCTTACCTTCTGTTGGCATGTACATGCACACATGTAAACACATCAAAAGAAATCAAAACCAATTATGGGAAAAAGGCATTGGCAAGAGGGGAATCAGAAGGGGCCTGAGGATCAACGTGATATTAGCTTTGCAAATTTTATAAGAATTTGGAAATGGCGTATGTGCTAGATTATTTAAAATCTTGCAAATCACTTTATTCTTAAAAACTACATACACACATACATATATTTATACGTACATATATACATACATACGTCTGTGTGTGTGTGTGTGTGTATGTATGTGTATGTATACATGACTTTACAAAACCTGTCCAGTTCTGTTTATTATATTAAGAAATACCTGAGGGGCAGGTAGGTGGCGCAGTGGATAGAGCACTGGTCCTGGAGTCAGGAGGACCTGAGTTCAAATCCGGCCTCAGACACATAATACTTCCTAGCTGTGTTACTCTGGGCAAGTCACTTAACCCCAGTTCCTTCACTAAAAAAAAAAGAAAAAGAAAAGAAATACCTGAGAACTATAAATGATTATTGGTTTCCTTTGGTCCTTGGTAGGAAGTTTTTAAAAATTGTTGTTATGTTTTGTTGTGACATCACTTATCCTTCCCAGTATGTTCCTCGCTCTACTTAAAACAAAGACGAAAAGCCCAGTTCAGCAATACTAATCGACACATCCGCTAAGCATGCCCATCACTGCCACAGAGAAGAAAGGGCCACATTCATCTGTCTTTCCTTGGTCATTGTGATTTTATAACATAGGGAAGGAAAGGGAATGAGCATTTATTTAGTACCTGTTGTGTGCCAGGCAGTGTGCTAAGCACGTTACAAAGATGATTTCATTTGACCGTCACTGCAGCCTTGGGAGAAAAGTTATTATCCTCATCTTTCAGATGAGGAAACTGGGGCAGACAGAAGTAAAGTGACTTGCCTGGACAGTGACTAACAGCCTGAGACTGGGTGGAACCAGGTCTTCCGGACCCCCAGGGTAGCGCTGTCTCCCCTCCGCCCCACCATTACCTTGTGTTCTAAGGCGGTCATGTTCGAGCTTTGCAGTTTTAGGTACAATTCCAGGCTAATCTTTCATATTATCAGGAATAAACTTTATTAAAATGTTTGGTAGAAGTAACTCATTGTGTTTATATTATATGAAACAGTGATCTTTCTAATATTTCTTGCATCTTTTTCCAGAGTGAATGTAAGGAAGCAAAATTCCGTGATTATGAAGAGAAACTCATTGTATCTGCCTGGTATAATAAGGTGGGTTGAAATCTAGCTGATTTGATTTATTAGAGAGAAACGTGTTCACCAACTTCATTTCATTAATATTTTTTAAAAACGCTTTGATGAGAAACAACTTCATTCTCCATAAGCATGTTCCTAAAAAAATCGGAATTCTTCTGTCACTAAATTCAGTTCAACCAATGTTTATTCAGTGGTTGCTTATGTTTAAAGCACTTTGTTAAGTGCTGGGGATCCAGAGGTGAAAGGCCAAATAAGCCCTGCCTTCTGTGTGCTTTAGTTTCTGGGGGTTCAGAGGTAGGGTGGGTTGGGATATACCTGGGACCTACATAGAAGTGTGATGGAATGTGGCATGAGCAAAAGCTGGAGGTAGATGGGGGTGGGGGTGAGGCCTCCTTGGAAAACTGGAAAAGAGCCCTGGGGGCCTGAGGAGAATTGGAAGATACAGTGGGGTGGCATATATCTGGGGCCCACCCCTAAGTGTAATACAAGGTGAAACATGGCAGGAGTGAGGGTTAGAAAGGTGTACTCAGAAAACCATGGGACAGAAAGAGCTCTGGGCACCTGAGGAGGGTGGGAGGGGGACATTCCCTGTGTTAACTCTTTCTTTTATGGGAGGTGTTACTTAGAGATGTAGCTAAGGAGCCATCAGCCTAGGCTATTTGAGGATGACACCGGTGATTCTGGACAGTGGACAAAAATCAGAGAGATGTGAAATGGTGCTTCTCCAAGTGGACTTTGACAACACACTTTCTTCATCATCAATGACAGTGGAGCCATAACATCTGGATTGTGATGTCACACTGCTGTATCTGCTATGTGAAGAAATGGAAAGCACAATGAAGAGTGCAGAGACAGACTGAGCCCTTGTGCTCGATCAGTGTGTTGGGATGAGATGCATGCTGGAAAGGACACCTTTGTTAGGTCACTAATTCTGCCTTTATCATCAAAGAGGAAAGAATCCTTAAAACTTGGATAAAATCTCATGACACATCAAGGTATCCTTGATGAAAGTCTGTGAAGGCAATAGGTGAGCTTTCACTACTGGTCTCCTATAGCAGTCACACCTTCAACTGAAAGGTGTCAAAAATGTGAGGGCCCACTCAGCTTATTGTTTGATTCAGGGGAGTGAGCAAACATGCATGGAGGAGGTTCATGCCGTCACATGTCAAAGTCATACAGGGTTCCCTGAGAGAGATAACGAACCCTCTGATGATTATCATCAGGCAGCACACAGAATGGCTTAACAAAGGGGTTTACCGTTGTCATGAGAGAATCCAGATAGGAGAGGGATTCTCTAGAGGGGATGTCCCCTGGATAGTCCTGTTTGAGAAGATCTTATAGCATGCAGCCCCAGAACACTTCAGAGCCCCATCTGTGAGGTCATGATCATTCAGAAGCATCGACTCTGAGCAAAGACTGCTCTGAGCAAAGACTGATGCTTCATGTTCCCATGACCATGAGTATTGGTGTGGACGGCTCCCAAAGCACCATGTGTATCACTTGATTGTACCTTGCGAAAGCCTGGATTTTATACAGGAGGAGGTTTGGTTATGGGAAGTTGTGCCACAGGATCCTAAGCTTATCCCTGCAACAAAGGCCCATCCTTTTTTACTGTTTCTTTTTTTTTAAGTAAACATTGAATTTTCTCCCTTGAAGAAATAAAAGGAAGAAAACCATTGTAAGATCATTCCACAGGCCACTGAGGAAGCGCACTCCCCACGTTTGGTCAGAGAGACAGTAGAGACTCAGTAAACAGAATGAGATGCACATTTTTGGACATAATATGGGAGTTTGTGCTGGAAAGGCCTATGTTCTCCTGGTGATGCTATATGATTCGGAGTCCTGAAATGCCATATTCTTCAAAGAATTAAAGTTGAGGGTCTTCTAAAAGAAAATGGATATGTGTGTGGCAGATAAGAGGAGAAATCGAGGAAAGAGGAAAAATGAGACATTGTACAAGAGGACATAAAAAATGACGGTGCCAGGATTTGTGAGTAGAAAAAAGATGAGTGAGTTAGGTAGTGAGGAGGGAGGATGCTCAGTGGGTGACCTACTGGCCTCTTTGGTATACGCACCACATCAGGAGAGCCGCCTCCTGTCACTTCAGGTCGACGGTATAATTTAAGGAGTCCTCATACTAAGGACATTATAGATCCATGGATGTACGAACAGGGTAGCTTTCAAAAAATCTTTGGGATAAAAATCCTTAATTGTCTTTCTAATTTAGATAATTAAATTTGAAACTAAAAATGTTTTTTCTCTATTGAATTATAGTTGTGCAATTTAGATTAAGAAGGAGAATAGTAAATAGAAATAAAAGAACCTCTCCAATCTTTTAATACTTTCTTCCTAATATCATTAGTACAATAATACTGGCATGAAGACAGTCAGGTGTTATTCATATAATCCAAATGTTAGGCATTATACCTATTGGAACCAGAAATGGAAGTGTGGGCTTCAGCCTGTCTTAAGATTGGAATGATTAGACAGTGTGAAAGATCCCTTTAAGCAGTAGAAAATGGTGTTGAACCAATAATCTCCTCCTCTCTCCACCATCTTGGCATATTCATTCACTGTCCTGGTATCTTTTGTATGCAAGACCCTAAGCTAACTGCTGGAGCAAAGGACAGATTAAATTTGACATGAGAAGCTAATATTCTTTTGGCTTGCCTTAGTGAGAATTTCTTTAAAAATAATACATTTTTATTGAATTTTTTTTATTTTTTACATCATCAGAATTTCCTCCTGGTATCTCCTTCCTAGAGAGGTATCCCATATAAAAATAGTATATTTTTAAAGACCCCCCCCCCAAAAAAAGGAAAAAATCAGCATAAATATTTGATACTTTGAAAAAGTGTGAAAAATTCTGCAGCGCTTATGGACCTCTCATCTCTTCAAAGGAGTGGGATAGGGCTCTTCTCAAGCCAGTCTCAATCTTGATAAGTTTTCAGCATCCAGTTTGTTTTGAGGTGTGTGTGGTGGTAGTGTTCTTTCCATTTATGTTGTTGTAATCATTGTGTGTATTGTTTTCTTGGTTCTGCTGACTTTGCTTTCTGTCAGTCCACATAGCTCTTTCCATGCTTTTCTGTATTTGTTACATTCATCGTTGTAGTCACGGACCACATTTTGTTTAGACATTCCATATTGGGTGGACATCTACTGTGTTTCCAATTTCTAGCTGTAACAAAGTATTTTGGTGTAGAGGGGGACTTGCTCCTTTTCAGTGGCTTCCTTGCAGCACGAGGCCAGTAATGAAAGCTTTAGTTCAAAGGGTGTGGCCATTTTAGTCACATTATTTGTGTAATGCCAAATTGCTTTCCAAAGCAGGTTGTATTAATTTCCCGGCTCCACCAGCACTGCACCAGTGTGCCCCTCTTCCCACAATCCCCCCACATGGCCTGTTGCCATGTTTTGTCATCTTTGCCAGTTTGCAGGGTGTGAGGGGAAACCTCAGACTTGTGATTCACATTTCTCTTCTTAGTAGTGATCTGAAGCGTTTTTTTTTTATGTGGATATTAATAGTTTTTAGTTCTTTTGAGAATTATTTGTTCACATCCTTTGCCCATTTGTCTTAATGATATTTGCATACTTCAAAGGAAGCACCAATTAGGAAAACATCTGTTCTGGATCTGATTCTCACCAACAAGGAGAAGTGTTAGGATGCTTGTGGGAAAACATCTGCTGTTTTCTAGACTTTGTGATAGTGAAGACGCTAGTCGCTGTTGACATGCTCCTTTGATTTTGGGAGAGCATGTTTCATTGCAGTCAGAGAACTCACTGGAGGAGAGCCTAAAGTATTCTGGGCGGGGGTTAACCCAGGAGGGGCATGAAGTTTTAGGGATCACTATGTAAGAAAAAATGTTTCTGATGAGGTAGAGGGGGAGGCCTGTGCAAAGACTAATGTTGACTGACAGGGCATCACTGACTGCCCCAGATTGATGAAGGGCGTGTGGAGAAGGTGGAAGGAAGGGTGGGGGAGACAATGAGCGGTGTTTACTGTGCGAAGAGTATAAAGAGGCCTGGAGATCGAGGGACCTGCAGCTTTCCAGTGGTGCAAGAATGTCCATCTCTCTCTGCTCATTACAGATGTTGAAGAAAAGAGGGTCATCAGGAAAGAAGGCTGGCAGGGGTGAGCATGGCAACTGGTGGAAAAAAGGCTGAATGACTTCATTCTTCTCTTGCCTGAGAATGACTTTTTGGACAGGGATGTTTAATAGATAATATTTAATAATAAGAACCAACATAAATAGGGACAGAGCAAGAGAGAACTTGGTTATCCTTGATGATTTGCTAGGCTCAGACATACTTCAACCCAAGATGGATATGATTTCTGAACCATCACCATTGGTCCCCAGGAGAGATCTTGCAGGACTAGAGAAGGAAGGAGAATGTTTGGCTTTCCAAGGAATGGAAGAACAGGGGTTTGATTTCTGGCAGAATTGTAGAGTCTGTTGTTAGAAGGATCCAAGTGCCAGCCTGGCCTCGTCGAGAACAGGTTGTCCTGTCCTCGCCTCGGTTGCTTTTGGAAGAGGTTCCCAGACTGGTACATCAGAGGAATGCTGGGGATGTTGTGTACTTGATTTAAGAAACAGAAGCCTTTGATGGAATCCCTCACACTGCATGTGAGCTGCGTGAGAGTGCTGACTCTTATGTCTAGTTGGCCAGACTTTGTGTAGGCGTGAATGGTTCCCTTCCCCTTGAGGGGTCCTGAGTGTGGTGCCTCGGTGCTCTGTTTAGCCTGGAAGACAGAAGATCCTGGCAGCTGCCTTTAGACAGTAGCAGAGCATCAGTAGGGTCCTGGCCTTGGCCTCAGGAACATGACCTGAGCTAGAATCCTGCTGTAGGTAGGGAGTGGTCTGGGACCCTGCCGTTGTCATGAATACCCAACGGACAATGCACGTAAAATGCCTGGCAATCCGGGCAGCCACTACTGTGAGTCTTCCACGGTAACAGTGACAGCTGGTGGAAGGGCTTTCTCGCAGAGAGGGAGTTTGGTTTTCTTTGAACTCCAGAAGCGACAGGAGGATTAATGTGTGGATGCTGTAGAGAGGTATCTTTGGGCGTTTATAAAGTGCCTCCTCTGTGTTGGGCACTATGCCAAGCACTGAGGATACAAACTAAGGCAAATATGTAAAAGACGTGCCCTGCTCTTTAGACAGAGTGCATTAAAGTCTAGAGTGTTTTGAGATTGCGTGAAGGAGAATTCACTTTGAGAGTGCTCAGAAAACATGAAAATGTAGCATCTGAGCCTTGACAGAGAGGCAGGGGTGGGGAGAGGAGTCATCTCTGGCCTAGGGAACGAGAACACCTATGGCAAGCAGTGGGGCAATGGCGTATGCCTCTACATGACTAGTCAGTGTTGGAATGAATGCCCAATGGACTGTATCTTCTGGCAAGCCCCAGAGAGCCCAAAGCCTGTCTGCTGGAAGGGTTTAGAAATCACTCCATCACCCGGCAGGCAGGGAGGCTCCTTCCGGGGTGGTTCTTATGGCTTCTCCTGGCCATCCTCGCCTTGCCAGCTGCCATCTTCAGTGTTTTTTTCTCTCCTGTAGAGTCTCGCTTTCCAGAAGCTGGGGATGGAATCCAGACTGACCGGAGGGAACAGTGCCTGCAAGGATGCTGGTGCATGCCCTCCTGTGCGCTCCTTCCTTGCACAGCAACGGCACATCACCAATGCCAGAAGAAATCTCTCTGTGAAAGTACCTGCTGCAACATCTGATTAAACTCCAAAAGAAACACAGACCCTTAAGTGCCCTTAACTTGTTTGTAGCTTCCACAGTCCTTGTGGATTATAAAGAGCCAGTCATGGTGCTGGACAGATGCAGATTTGCTCATCAAAAAGAAAATCAATGAAATTGATTTCTATAAGGCAGTTGTAATAGCTACATCCATCTTTTCAGATGGTCAGAAATGAGGAATTGAAATAATAGAAATTAGAAAGCATGTATCTCAAAGAATTATATTTGTCTTCAGAGCATAGTGTTTAGAATTACAAATTGGCAATGCATATTTAAATTTAAGATGTCCAGTTAGCCTGGTACCTTGATTAACCAAGGCATCATTGAAAATTTGTAATTTGAAAAAACGCCAGCTATTTTTTATCCTACAAGATGAAAATCACTGATGTGAGCACACCAAACGGAAGAAATCTTGGCTGGGTTGGGGTGGGGTGCTGCTTTTAGCTGTACCAATACTTGTTCAAGTTAATCTTTCTATTCTTGCTGTCAGATGATATGATTTTAGTTTTTACTGGAAGATGATTCCATTGTTGGGAAAAAAAGTTAAAAGTTGCAATAGCTTTTTCTATAAATGCAAATGATTAAATAGAAACATTTTCAGATATTTGAGAGGTCAGAACCTCTCTGTGGGCAGCTATTAATCATAAATGGGACCATTCCTGGGATTAGGCCGTGACCAATTTTGTTGAAAATCTTAGACAGGAATTTAACTAACTTTTAAAAAGTTATTTTATCCTTGGAAAATAAGCTAAAAACTAAGATTTAGTATGTCGTATTCATAGACATTTTTAAAAAGTCAGTTGGCAGGGCAAAATAATTTATTGCTTCTAAACATTCCGGAGTTTTCAGAGCTGACTTGAAACATTCATTTTGCCTCTGTGTTTAAAAAGGAGGCATTATTTTAGGAAGCTACATGAAATGAATTTAATTTGACTTATTCCCTAGGGAGCCACTCTGTGCTATTTGATTCACCAATACCAAAAGTTGTCAGTGTATTATTAGCCTCAAGTTTTGGATAATCCCTAAAAGATGTAATTTTTTATCTGCTGTGGAGATATGTCCTTGTCTGGGCACTTAGATGACAGCTTCATCCCATCTCAGGCAGAAAATTGTGGAATGATGATGTGGGCAGATGAAGACGAGTAATCCCTAGCATTAAGACCCGACCCCCTGAATTTCTATCTCCTGAAGGCTTTTCCAAGAACTCTCTTCTTGGTGTCCGTCCCGTGGACATGCTGTCTGTCCCAGGCTTAGCTTTTTATTGCTAGTGTTTCTTTACAAAATGTCAAGTGTTGTTGTGTCTACAGTATTGTGTGTTTAGACCTCTGGTTTAGGGACTGTCTCAGTAAGCTTCTCCAGTTTATTGAAAGGGCAGAATAGTATGCCGTTTAATGTAGTGTGAGCTGGGATCCTCGTAAGCAAGCGTCAGTGTGTTTTGTACGACTAGATTTCCTCCTGCGCTACCCATTTCTGTTGACTACCTCTGGGGTTCTGATGATTTTAACTGGTGCAATGATGTGGTTGGCTTGTGTTTTGTATCTTTGTAAGCTCTGCTTGTCTTTGATTTTGTTGAAATGGAGAAAAAGCCTTTATAAGTATTTGAGCATGCTGTGCAAAGTTTTCTAACTGTGACATTTCAGTCCACCCTAGTGAGTAGAAAGGATTGTCGCCTCAGTGTTGAAGAATATTTATAAATGAGACTTAAGAAAAGCATAACTTCACTTTTCTAATGGGATTCACTTTAAAGCAGCAGTTGCCCATCCAGTGAGCCCTGCTTTTTTCATAGAATCTCCCTCGGGTGCTAAATAGAATTCGGGTGCCCTTGTTCCATTGCTAGTGAAATGGAACACCAGCAGTTGTGGCCCCGCTATGTCTGCACAGGGGGCATGGTCAGGTTGCATTTGATTGTATTAACATATGGGAAAAACAGCAACAACTATAACCAGGGGGTGTGAAAGCTGGAGGATAAATATCTTTGCATAGGAAGGGTAGAAGCCGGGTTTCTCCATGATGATGGCTTGTGATAATAATGGGGAAGTCCAAGGACTGTCTGGACTTGAGTCCCTGGCCTGATTGGTTGAAAGAGAAGATTGACACCCTGTGGGTGATAAAGCATTAGAAATAATTGATCATGAGCCAGGACTGGTGTATTTCTTCTTTAAAGAGTGTATATTCTCTGGAGGCCAGGGTGGGTTTACCTTGGAGTAGAAATGCACCACATTTATCCGTGTGAAAAGAAAGGGACTGTTCTAGTGGTGATTATAAAACCAATTCAAGATCAGTCCTTAATTTGGAGTCTCTATTGTGAGATTTTTATTTGTTTTTCTTTTTTCAAAGTGTGGTGGTATACATACATACATATGTATGCATATGTGTACATATATGTATGTGTATATATACTGTGACAATGATGGTTAGTTTATCTGAGATTTATTGAGAATATTGAAAAATATTTGAATTTTACTCTATTTTTCCAGTGAATAATTAAGGTTATTGAATATATGATTTAGTACAGATTTAAATTATTCATATATCTCTTAAACTTTTGTCTGGAAACCTAAATGGTGTCTCTAATTTTTTTGTCATTTCATGTTTAATGTAAAGTGATAAGTTGAATGCTAACAGTTAAAGTTCTTCTTAATCCTAAGGCTACTTGTGTCTACTTACAAACACATCTGAACCAGTGAAAAATCATTCCAGCAAATGAATATTGTGCGTTTCATCTGTCCCTTAGTTTATCCTACTACGTTTAGTCAGAAGCTTCTCAATTTATGGAAATGGGTATGCATGTAACTATGTCTGCCTACATTTTTGTGAATTTTCTTTTTAACCTTCAGTGAAATAATTTATGGAATCACTAAGGCATCAGTTTCATTTTTTAAAAAGGAAACCAACAATTTCCTGAATTCGATGTAGTTTTGTGTAATGTTTTACCTGTCAGAGGTACGTGAAGGCCCTTCCTCTTTTTTGTGGGAAAGTTTTACTTGGACACGGTTTGCCACACGACAGAAGCAATACCTGATTTATTTTCCTAAGTAGCCAGGACGTCCTTTTGCATTGTGGTTGACAGCTAGCAGACGGCCCAGCAATGAAGAATGTGGTCAGCTTCCCTGATGCCTTTCTCGCTTTTGTGTCCAGTGGGCCTGCCAGCTTCCAGTGGACATACGGGACATGTGGCCTGCTTTAATTTTCCAATGTACGTTCACCTCAATCGGTTTAGAAACAATGTTGCACTACTTTTTATTCTTCCCTTCTTTGAAAATATTCTTTTTATATTTACATAAAGGCCAATGAAAGTGACTTTGAATGTGTCTGTTTTCGTTGATAGCCGTTCTCGGTGCAGGAACTCCACTGAGAAGCTGTGTGTTGTTCGCACCGTCTTTGCAAATGCCTTTGGCCTTTTTATACCTTAAATCTATCGAATCTGTTTATAACATGGTGGGAGTGGGGGTCAGGCAGGGAGAGACACAAAAAAAGAGTAAAATTTTAATGAAAACTAAAACATTAAAATGTGAGAACTTTCACCTTAGCTTGTCATATAGTCTTGGGTAATAATACACAGCCCAATAATACATGGTCCAGTTCTTTTAAATGGTGAAGGATTTTTCTCAAATGGAAGGTTCTTTCGGAATTCTGCATCCCTAGAGAAGGACTATTCATTGGTCAGAGGGGCTTGGAGATCGTAAGGTATCCATAGCCTTTGTTGTAGACTTTTACTTAGAAGTTATAATATAGGACTCCCAAAATCTTAGGTAATATCACACGTTGTGAAGTTTATGTTGATTTGTAAAAAGCAAACAAATAAACAAACAAACAAAAAAACAGCTAATAAAGTGACTGGTGGAGAGGGCCAGGCTCTAGTCCTAGCTGTGCCACCGCGTGGCTGTTGAACCCTAGACAGATCACCACCTCTCTGGGCTGTTTTAGCTCGAAAATTCTGTCAGTCAAAGACAACATGAGGATCATAAATGGAGAAATAACCCCACATGCGTTCACAGATTTTGAGGTATAAGAGGTAAGCATTAAGGGCCCAACGTTGCCAGATGTTTTGACCAAAGGCAGATGACCATTAAGGGGAGTTGGGATTGAGCAGGTACTTTTATAAGTGCTGAATGACTAAGGCTGATAAAGTGAAGAGAAAACTATTTTGGGACTTCATAGTGGATGAGTGAGGGAGAGCTGGCCACCCTTGTGAGGCACTGGGATCAGATGGAAGTGGTGGGTGCCAGTTAGTGGTGAATCAGCTTAGCGATCCACGTGGCCTTGCCCCATGGGAGGGACAGACCCAGGAAAGTAGAGCAGGTGCCCTGGCATGAGGGCAGGGTCTTCACTTGACCTGGAAGGGACATTAGAGGTCATCTAGTCCAGTTGTTTCATTTTACAGATGACTTAACTGAGGGTGAAGTGAGTTGCTCAAGGGTCACACAGGTTGCAAGTTCCTTACTGTGAGGCTGCTGCCCATGGACCTGTTCAGGGTCACCTCTCTTAGCTGAGTTATTCCCCTGAGCAAGGAAAACTCATGGATGTAATGACTGAGCAGCTAGTTTTGGTGACCTTTAAGGAGTTACCAGTAATGGTGGAGAGTTGAGACAGCAAAGGTTGCAGAATGACCCCTGCCTCCAATCTCTCCTCTGTTTGATCCATTCCCTACATAGTTGGAAAAGTGATAGTTCTGAAGCATAGGGCTGATTGTCACTGCCCTGTTCAGGAAACTGCAGTGACTCCCTATTGCCTCTAGGATCAAGCACAAATTCCCAGCTACCTTTCCTGACTTTGGTAGAAATCACTGCTCTTCACACAGTCTGCATCCCACCATACTGGTCTCCTTGCTCCAACTTGTGCATGTCAGCCCATTACCCACCACTGTGTCTGGAATGCCCTCGCTCCTCCCCTCTACCTCCGGGAATTCCTGGCTTCCTTCATAGCTTGTCTTAGGGCCCCCTCTGACCCTATTAGCTCCATCCTTCCCCTTCCAAATGACCCCATCTTTCAGTATGTTTTATATCCACTTATATGTGTACTTAGAGGTTATGGAACACAATCTAGAAAGGGCCCCAGACGCCATTTTGTCCTAACTCCTCATTTTCCAGATGAGGAAACCAAGTCTCTTAGAAGTTAAGTGACTTGCCCACAGTCACACAGGTTATAAGTATCAGAAGTTGAATTTGAACCCAGGTCCTAAGACTCCAGCATCAGTGCTCTTTTCTCTGAACCACATAAATGGCAACCCTTTGAGAGCAGGGACTCTCTCATGCATTTCTATCCCTATGCCCTAGTGCAATGTTGGGTACATAGTAGGTGTTTAATAAATGCATTGCATTGTACTGAATGGTAATAGGGAGAATTGTACCAAAACTCAGGGTTTTTTTTTTTCTTTTTATAGCTGATGTTGAAATCTCCCTCTCCTCTCACTGTCTCCTCCCTCTTTCTGTTTTTATGTCTTCTCTGTTTCTGTGTCCCCTTCTCTCTGTGTGTATATGTACATATATACTGCATATTATGTAATGATATGGGTGGACACACATGTGACTATACATATATAACATTACATAATTATGTATGTATGGTACATAGCCTGTATGTACACAGATATTTCCTTGTTGTCTCCTTCATTAGGACAGGAGCTCCTTGGGAGCAGGGACTGGCTTTTGCTTTTCTTTGTCTCCTCAGCACCTAGCATAGTGCTGGCACATAGGAGGTATTCAATAAATGTTGATTGATATATAATATGGTATATGAATGTGTATATACACATATATGTATCTGTATACATTTATACAGATTATATACATATTATATACTGTCATGAGTGAAATTCAACACAAGTAAATGTTTTCTCTGAGCAAGATAATAGTTTATTAACATGGGAGCTGCCTGTTAAAAATCAGGTCAATGGCTCTGCTTCAGTTAGCCAAACACCCTGAGATGGGTACTGAGTTCCTTTTTATGAGATTAGAACAAAGAATGGAACAGGGTAGGTAGGGAAATAATGCAACTGGTTATGGGTTTGAAGACAACATGATTGGTCACATAGCTGAGGTGTAGGGAGCAACATGAAGTTGGGAATGAGGAGCTAGAAACAACCCCCTTCTTTCCCATGACTAAGAAATGTTCATTGTTTGAGTCCACATGGTTAGAAATAGTTCCCAGATAGACTAAATGGCCCCTCGACTTATGCATTTCTATAACTCCTGCCTCTCGTTGCTAGTCTTAACAGCTGGGTGTGCACAGAAAACATCCAGTTCTTTGCTTTGTGATAGCAAATTGGAATAGCAAACCAGAGGTCCTTGAAGGATCTCTTGGTGGTATAAAGATACTAGACCAGACTCCCTGGGGTCCACCCACATCCCCCAAGGATAACATTTCCTTGAGGCAAGAATAGAGCCGTGATTGGCAGGAGAGCTTAACTCATAAGCCAGTTGAATTTCTGCACTAAGTTCAGATGAACGACTGTGACTTAGGCAGTTACAGGGCAAAACCAATTAATTATAAATAGGACCAATACAAAATGGTACAGAAGCAATTTTAATCTCAATACACAATCATACATGGATATATCTGTGTACATATATCTGTCTGTATCTATATGCATGTATATATATGCACATATTCATATGAAAGGGGGCAAGTTCCATGCATATAGATATAGATATGAGTATATGCAGTTCACACAGAAGCCGCTGGATAGATTGTAAAGGGGATTCTTATTTCATTCTGGGTGAAGATTCCTTCCAGCTCTGAGATCTCCCGTCTTTAAGCCTTTGTGCTGGCTGTCTCTCGTGCCTGGTATGCTCTCCCTCTTTCCTTCTAACTTTTTGATTCCCTGGCTTTTTCAGTTGGTCAATAAGCACTTAAGCATAAAGCTCTCACTGTGTGCCAAGCACTGTGCTAAATGCCGGAGCTGTAAAAAGCAAAAAGTAGTCTCTGCCTTCAAGGATGGTACATTCTAATGGGGGAGACAGTGTGTTTATACATGAGTCCATTCAAGAAATATGCAGAGAATGTGAAGTTGATCTGAAAGGAGGAAGCAGTAGTGACTGGAGGGATCAGGAAGAGCCTCTTGAAGAAGATAGAGTTAAGCTGAATCCTGAATGGGAGATGGAGTTGGGAGACCAGAGCAAAAGTCAGGAAATGGCCCAAGTCCTACCTTCTAGAGCAGGTGTTTCCTAGCCATCCTGGGGCCTTCTGTCTGGGATTACCACCAATTCACCCTGTCTATACCTTGCACGTCCATTAGATTGTGAGCTCCTCGAATGTGGGGACTGCCTTTGTCTTTCTTTGTATGCTCACCTCTTAGTACAGTGCCTGGCATATAGGGGATACACAGTAAACACTTGTTGACTTTCTGACATAGGCAGTTCAGAGCCTTATCATCCCCTGTCCAGGGGCTCACCTTATCTGAGGCCCATCAGTCAACCCATTTCAACTGCTTTGGAAATCTGATGAAGGCAATGGATCCCTTCTCAGAATTATTATTATTTTTTTTATTAATGCAAAAGAAGCCAATTTTACTGAAATTCAGCTGTCAAAGTAAAAAAAAATAAAATTCACAGATGTTAGGTCTTTAAGAACTCCTACACAGGGATAGTGGCAACATCAACAAGAATTTGTGTCCAGAACAATGGACGTGGCCTGTCCTGCTTTCCTTTGCCCAGGTAGACCCTGTCTGGAGTATTGGGTTCAGTTCTGGACGCCACATTTTAGGAAGGATGTTGATAAAGGTGTCCGTGAGGACGAGGTGACTCGATGCTTTGCCATATAAGGATCCATTGATGGAGCTGAAGCTTATCAGGGTCCTTGATAACCAGATGAATAGTTTAAGGGCTGTCACAAAGCAAAGAATTAGATGTTTTCTGTGCAGTCCCGGCTGTTAAGACTAGGAACAACAGGCAGGAGTTACAGAAATGCATAAGCTGAGTGGCCATTTAGTCCAGCCTATTTAGAGAAGAGATTCCTGGCTATAAGATATTTGACAAAAGGGATCACCAGCCTATGATTGAAGGTCTCCAAGAAGGGGGAGCCCATTGCATGTGAGGAAAGCCCTCATGGCTAGGATCTTTTTTCCAGACATTCAGCCTTAATTGCCTTCCTTGCTTTGTTTCCATTCTCTGCTCCTGGTTCTGGCTTCTGGGGTCAAAGAGAATATGTCTGACCCCTTCTTTGTATGGCAATCCTATCATATGCCCATCAGGTCTTCTCTTCTCCATCCTAAACATCTCTAGTTCCTTCATCCAGTCCTCATACGATGTGGCCTCAAGGCCCTTCATCATCCTTGTTGCTCTCTAAATTGTAGAGTTAGAGGCAGTACTATCCAAAATTGGAAAGGACTCCTTCAGGAAGTGGTGAGTTCTCCATCACTGCAGGCTTAAAAGAGACTAGAAGGATTAGGCATGACAACTGACACAAAAAATTTTCGTGGATCAGCAATTAAATACAATGAACATTTATTGTAGCCCCTACTATGCACCGGGCACTATGCTAAGCACTCCTGCAATGTATTTTTAAATTCCCATCTGCCATCAGAAGCTGGATGACCACTTCTTCGGCATGTTGGGGAGTCAGTCAGTCAGCAAATATTTATTAAAAGCTAATTGTGGAGACTGCTTTTCTGTTTTGGGTTGGACTAGATGACCTTAATTCAATTCAACAAGCATTTATTAAGTTCCATGGGGAGGCCTGTGCTAAGTTCTGGGACCTCTGGGGCTCTGTGTCCATGATTCTGTCTTTGGACAATGCAATGAGTCTTCTGCCAATAGGAAGTGACTGCTTGAATGAATAGGCTGCATATGAAGCCATTAGTGAGACAACCCAAGCCCTGGGGACTGGCCCCTCGGCTTAAAGCTTTTCTCTTTGTCTACTTTAAATTTCCCTCTATTTCCAAAAAAAAAAAAAAAAGAGGGATGGGTAGAAGAGGGACGATCAAAGACTTTGAGCTTTTCAGAGCAGAACAAATAGGGCTTCTGGAACCAAACCAAATCCAGCCTGAGCCAGGAAGGGTAAAACCTTCCCTGGCTTCCTGAGGTCGTCTCCACTCCTCTTAGCAGCTGAGTGGGGTGAGATGGGATGAGGGCTCAATAGCCAATCGTGCGGCTTCTCAGCATTAGAGACAGCTGGGCTTTGAGACCCACCTGGTACAACTGGAGGAGAAGAATCCTGTCCTTAACATCCTAACCCTTGGTTACCGAGAGCTTAATGTTGGGATTCAGCAATAATATACTGCCCCCCCCCCCCAACAAACTACTGTGTCTTTCTGGGGTCTCGGGGGTTGGACTTAAAGTACAGTCCTGGAGCTCTGTAGCCTAGCACGGTGGAAGGAATGTTTGTATCTGGGTTCAGAGGCCTGGGTACAAGTACAAGCTTGGACATTTGCTATTTGTATGACTTTGGTCAAATTACTTAATGCTCTTGGCCCTCAGTTTTGTCATCTGGGAGACAAGGCTAATACTGAAAAAGGACAGTTGCAATGGAGACATTTTGTAAACCTCAGCATGTGATATAAATGCATATTATTTTGGGTATAGAATTAAGTAAGTCTCAGAGCTAAAAGAAATTTTGAGAGCCTGGTGCAGCCCCTTGCTTTCATCGTCATCATAGCTAACATTTATATGGTACCTACTGTGTGCCAGGCACTGCACTTTACAGTTATCACCTCCCTGGATCTTCACAACAACCTGGGACATAAGTGCTATTATCATCCCTCTTTTAGAGTGGAGGAAATTGAGGCAAATGGGGTCAAGTGACTTGCCCAGGGTCACACAGCTATTAAGTGTCTCAGGCTGGCTTTGAAAAAAAAGTACTTTTTAGAGATGAATATTGGGTTACTATGCCCCCAAAATGCAATATACTTGAAAGGAAAAAAAATGGCATCCTAGGACTACAACATCTCCTTCTGCTTTACTAGGCCCTTTCCCTGGGGCGCACTCCCATTCTGCCTCCCACCTTCCTACCCCCTTAAAACTCTTTCAAGAAGCTGGCTGGGATAATTTGCATAACTGAGTCCAGCTGCCCACAGGGGAGAATCAGAGGTAGAAAGATCACCCCAAACCAAAGCCTCTGCTGGCAGGTGATGATGTGAGACAAAAGCATCTTGCCCAAGTGCTGGGGAAAGTGGAGATAAATAGCCAGCAGCTCGCCATGACCTGACCTGGAGTAGAAAACAACAACCTGTTTGAGAGCAGTAAGGAAAAACAAACAGTCCCTGCAGCTCTCCGAAGAGACCCTGCACACAGAGACCTAGCTGGCTGCTGAGCATATCTTGGTGTGAAACACCGGAAGGCTGAAGTAGGCTGGAGATATTCAGTGTTTTCAAGGTGGGAGAGAACAGTAAGGATGTCATGCCTGGCACGTAGGAGGCCCTTAAAAAATGCTTGTTGACTGATCTAACTTCCAAAGAGATCTTTGTACCTGGACCAGAAGTAATTAGCTCATCTGTTAGAAGAGGGACAGACAACTGGGAATAGCAGAGCTAAGAGCAGTGATGACGAGAACCAATTTTGCACCCATGATACTTTCCAAGGAGAGGTCAGCAGCACTAGGACACATCCTTCTTTGGAGCCAGGCCCTGGGCTGAGCTGGGGTTAGAAAGAAAGTCTCTTTGGAAACTCACACTGCCTCTAATGAGGCAGACAGCAAGCAAACCACTATGTGATTTGTAAAGAAGATTTATCCAATATAGATTGGGAGGTGATCTCCCAGGGAAGGCACTATGACAGAGAGGTTTCTTGCAGAAGGTAGGGCTTTTGTTGTGACTTGAAGGAAACTTGGAGGTAAAGATGAGAAAGGAGAGACTTCCAGGCCTGGGATGGAGGGTCCTGTTTGTGGAACATCAAGGATCCCAGAGTTACTGGATCCTAATATGTGGAGGGGAGTAGGGTGTAAGAAGATGGGACTCTCTTGTGGGAAGGAGGAGTCAGAAGCCTTTCCCAGTCATCTTTAATCTTAGTGCCTTCTCTCTGAGACTGTCCTAATTTCCTATTAGATGGAGGAGGATCTCTGACCAGGTCTCTGAATGTCTCTTGCTTTTCTATAGATTCAGATGCAAGGCCTGCCCTCTTCTTTATTGTACATTATTCTATTTTTTAAAGTCTTTGAGCCTGTGTGCTTATAATGGGACCGGGTGGCTACTCCTGGAGAGCACCAGATAATGACTTCTAGGTTCCACCTGGGTGGGCCAATCAGCCAGATGAGTGAAAAGTTCCCCAGAGTGGGTTGAATCTTTGGTCTATACTTGCAAGCACACTGATTGTCCTAAAATGTGAGGGAAGACAGAGACTTCTTTTTATGCCGGTAAAATCACATGTTCCTTATTTTTAGATTCTCCAACTCGGTGTTAGAGACAATAGTTATTGTACCCAGGTAACAGACACAGTTAAGCCCATTTTTGCACTGTGGAAGATTATATTAAAGACGGTTAGATGGATGGAAGGTAACATTATATTAAAATATGAGAGAAATATTGATGTGTTGGCAATGTCATCAGAAAGACAGAACTGGTCCTGGGTATATAAAGGCATTCCTTTAAAACATTTAAGGCAAACTTAAGTCACAATAAAAAAGAATTATAAGAATGGCCAATTAACTGCAATTGGGGGTAGAGATAGTCATTGAACTTTGGGGGACAAATGATCAAGCTCCTATCCATGAAACTGCTAAAAAAACAAGACCACATCCTCCCAGGACACAGCTTGGGCTTAGTTAATAGCTTTAGCTTAATCTCAATAGAAAAAGCCCTACAGGAAGGGCGAGAGAGCATACTACAATCATTGAGTTCCAAATCGGAAGGTTCTAAGAGACTGAACCACCCAAAGAGAGGTAGAGTAACATGGTTCTAAGAGGAAGTGTTTTAAATAAGTGTTTATAACAAAATAGCGCTTTAAGGTTTTAAAGCACTTCATCTATTTTGTCTCCTTTGATCCTTACAACATCCCTGGGAGGTAAGTGCTATCGTTATCTCCATTTCACAAATGAGGAAACTGAGACAAATGGAGGTTAAGTGACTTTCCTAGGGTCATGCAGATAGCAAGAATCTGATTCAAGGGGCGGCTTGGTGGTGCAGTGAATAGAACTCTGGCCTTGGAATCAGGAGCACCCGAGTTCAAATCCAGCCTCAGACACTTAACACTTACTAGCTGTGTGACTCTGGGCAAGTCACTTAATCCAGATCACCTCACAAAAAAGAAAAATAAATAGATAAATAAAATCTGATTCAGAATTTGTATTCAGGTCTCCTTGACTCCGAGACTGGAGCTCTATGCACTGTGCCATCTTGTTGGATTTGGACATTGGATTTTCCATTCTGCTTCCAGGTTTCTTGAAGAGGATCCTCAGATGTTCCTGCTAGAATCTCTTACAAAACAGATCTCAATACAGATTTGCACAAACTTTCAAAATTTACTTCTTTAATAACTAGTTCATGTTGTGAAAAACAGCTCAAACCTTATAGTTCTGACCTTACTAACAATAGAGCTGTAAGTGGACATCTAATTTGGAGCCCTTAGTTCACCTGAAACTTCAGAGGATTTAGGTTACAAATACCCCCTGCTGTTTCTCCCTTTATCTGAACTCTTTGCCTGACATAAACATGGTTAACAACAACCCAAAGACCTGCTGTTACATTAATATATGTAAGATATCCAAATACAAACTCAACATTTTAAATACCTCAGAAGGCAAGAACTCTTAAAATTTTTCAAATTATATATATTTATTCAATCTTCTTGTTTCCTCAAAATTTTTACTATTTTTATTACTTTACAATTTTTACCAATTATTATTTTAGAATTCTAAATTTAAATACTACTTAATTTTAATTCTGATTCAATTAAATTATTCAATTATACCCTTCTCCCTCTACCCCCATGAGGAGCAGTGACAGATAAGGATTTTAATCCTCAAATAAAAACATAGGTTATAGAACACTTTTTTATAAGAAGATGACCTATGATTTTATTTTTTATTTTATTTATTATTTTATTTTAATGTAAATTGTTACATTAAAGATACCAAGTTAACTTTAATTATAGCAAAAGATGGGACTTAAGTAATCAATTTCAAAATAGTGCATATCAAATAAGTTAATTATAACAGACTTGTACCACAGGACATGCATTATGGTCAGATCTTATTTCCACATTAAATAATAAATTGAAATAAAAATGGACTTTTCCATTGGTGTAACACAAGTATTCCATGTATGTATATATATATATATAGAGAGAGAGAGAGAGAGAGAGAGAGAGAGAGAGAGAGAGCACAACAGGCAGATGACTAGGCCCATTTACTAAATTGTTTAGGATATAGAAAGGATTATAATTTTATGCTGAGTAGCTCAGATCTTACACATATGCATTTTGTACCCCATCCTTAGTCTAGTGAATAATGATTTAATATTGTGTTTTAATCTGTTTTTTTTTCCACAAACTTCTTTTACTTGGTCCAATCATTCAGAAAGAATGAGCTATTTCAGGAATTTAATCTTATACATGACTATGTCAGCATTAGCAAGCAGATGACAAACCCAAGTACTAATTTACTAAGTTGTTTAGGATATGAAATGACTACACATTTAGACTGAAAACAGTAAGATCTTACATACTTGCATTGTGCTCATATCTTATTCTGACCACTTGCTTTAATTATAGAAATTTGCTATAAAAGGCAAAAGCAGGGAATTGATTATAACAATATCAAACTCGTCCTTGATGACTCAACACATAAAGCATCCTTAGCTCTGTTTGACTTTGGGTAAGTGTCACAGCTGAAAACAAATCATGCGGTCACAATTCCACCTCATTGCCAGACTCAGGAATAGCCAGGTGGGAAACATCCCTATTCAAAATACACACACACACATATACATATTGCTGTATATATTTTATACATTGTGTATATGTACAATGGGGAAACTAAGCCAGAAGGATGCTATCTTAGGTTATGCCAAGGTTGTCCTCTTGACTTTTTCCCAGATACAGACCTCCACTGGTACAATTCAGGATCACATTCCCTCTGAGTAGTCTGTGGCATTTCTCTTGAATGGTGGACCAAAAAGTTATATTATGTCAGCCACACCAGCACGTGCATAAATATACATCCCCTTTATTATCTACCCTCTAAAGTATTTAGGTCTTTTCCCTTAAATAATAAGGGGCAATAGGTGTTTGAAAGCCCTCTCAGGAGTGCTAAAAATCCTTTGCTAGCCTAGGTTTAGAATTTTGTATATTTGACCTTTCTGCCAATTCAGGGCCATATAGCTATAGCATGTGACCCATGGCAGTCCCCTTGGGGGTGACAAAGCCATCTTTGGATACCTTAGTACCCATGGGAACACTCACACAGAGAGAAACAAATAATAGTTAAAAAAAAAGAACCTAAAATTTTATATTCAATATACATAATTTTATCAATCAGATACCCACAAGAACCAGAGCACTTGATTTTATTGAGCGTCCTTCCACTACACTTCTGCTGGCCACCTCCAGACACAGGGTCCCAAAACCTAGCCCTCTTTGGCTACCCCTCAGGCCAGACAACCCCGGAAAAAGAGCCCTTCCTATGGCTCTCTTTGTCAGAGACTTTCAGCTTGTGACAACCAAACCTAATCTTGTCCTAGCTAGGATAACCATTATCATCATCCAGCCCAATTATACAGATCAGACTTTCAAATCTGCTTCACCTGGGATATCCTTAAAAAATAAAACAAAACAAACCAAACCTTACCTGTCTCCCTTCAGCTGCAGACAACCTAATTTCTCTTGTAATAGGGCACTCAACTGAAACACAGGGGAGTCTGAGATATGAGTGGAAAAGTGAGACTCCCCAAACCAGAGATCTGATACAGGTGAGGCACCATTAAAAAAACAAACAAAGAAGCAGTAACAACAGCAACAAAAACATGCTGGTACCTAGCACTAAATCTGAAGCCTCTGGTGAGTCACTTTCATTATATCCCACTACTGCCACCATTTACTAAAAGCAATATCATAAGTCCGTGAAACGTTGCACTTCAACTAGATTTATTACAAGAGAAATGACCATGCATGTAAAACCCAAAGAATTTACAATTCATACAGAAGTTTGCATATTTATGACAGTATAACAAAGACAAGAGAAGGAAACAAAAATCTCCACCTGAAGAGGCATGGCACAGGAGAAAAGGTTCAGTAAAGGTGTGGAAATGACAAGGCCCCTCCCAAAAGGGAGGAACAAGGCAATGGCAAAAGCAGCACTCCTTTCCCTTGGGAATGGCTAGACCATGAAGATGTGCTGGTCTGTTTATCTGCAAGGGTCCCAGCTACACAAGCACTTTCTCAGCCTAGTGCAGACTGACTGGCACCTGTCTTGACTCCCAAGGACCCACAGGGCGTTCACCTCTAGATACAAACAGCAAATTATGTCAGCTCAGGGGGCTTCATCCTTGACACATTCAGGGCCTCTTGCATACTCTGCGTCCAGTGTTACTAGAAAATATGGCAACTCAAAAAGACAAGTTCTGGGGAATCCTTAATGGCACTTCGCACAGTAGTAACTGCTAATACACATAGTAGGTGCTTAATAAATGCTTGACTTGATGAGGAAATGAATAATACTGAAAGCAGATGAACCTGTGATAGCTTAAGTCTCTCTATGTTGTGATTCAGCTCATCTCCAAGCATCTCTAAGCTCATCTCTAAATACCAAGGGAAGAGGTTTTACCTCTCAGACTCAATTCATATATTAAATATTGGAAAACTTAATTTGTTTGGAAAATTTAAGTAAAAACAAAGATGGATGGGAGTCTCAATATCTTCTTTCCATGTTCCAAATGATCATGTGGGAAGCCCTCGGGAGACACATACCTCACTTTGTAGACTACTGTCTAGAGAGTGATACAGACAACTAACACCATGGACTGTTTTCCATTTCTGATTTTGATGCTTTATCTCCAGCAGTTCTCACATAGTAGGTGCGTAATCAGTGCCTGTAGAATTGAACTCAATTCACTGAACTGAAGTTAACTGAAAAGGTATTCAGAGAAATATGAAGTCACTTTGGACTGGGATTGTTGGTTCTACCTCTAAAGACTGACAGACATTTTTTTTTAATTTTCCGACTTTGACTTAGCAAACTCCTTTTCATTTCCCCATCAATAAACTGGTCCTACTCCAACTCATCTTAGAGTTGCTATTGTCAGATTAAAATCTGCAAGTAATAGAAACTGAAGCAAATGAGTTCCAAGCATGATTGGTTTATTAACGATGGTAGCAATTTGCCAATAAAATGGGTCTGAAACCACCTCATTTGGTACAAGGACCTCATTGTGAACTCACAGAGCATTTTTATAGGTATAATGGAGGAACATTAGAAAGAGGAGCATGAACAATAAATGAGGAACATTGATCACTTTGGTTCACGTGGGCATTTGCATTTTCTGATTGGCTGGGGTATTCTAAGAGTTTCCAGTATCAGCATGGAAAGCTACATTGTGTAAGTATCTCTGAAAAGAATAGGGAACCTTTACAGGAATTTTAACAGGTTAGCAATACTCAATGTGTGGTCATTCCTAGCTGTATGTGAATGCAATTAATTATGGAGTAATTATGATTTATCATCTATAACAAGACTTTTAGTAGGAATAAGGAACCCAACTCATTAGCTGATGGATTAATGTTTCACACTGTGAAAGTCAAAGGAAAATATGAATATGAAAATGAGTGGTTTAGAGACAAAACAATCCTCAATATTTATTGGGTTCTTTCTCCATGCCAGGTACCGGGTTGGATGCTGTAGATCCAAAAACAAAGAAAACAGTCTCTGCACACAAGGAGCTTACAGTCTATAAGAATCTCTAAGGATCATCCTCTTTAACCTGTTAATTCCTCCTGTAACTCATGTAAACTCTCTGAACTCTCTCCTAAAATCACATCTACTGTATGATTTATAAGAGCACGAGAGAAACAGATAATTAACCAAACCAAAAAAAAAAATTGGCCCAACTGATTGAGGCAGCAGAGAAAAATCATTGATTCTCTGTTCATAGCATCACAAGATTTTATATTTAGAACTGGAGGGGACCTTAGAGATCTTCCTCTTCCTCGTTTTAGATGTGGAATCAAGTGACTTGCTCAAGGTCACCCAGGTAGTAATTGGCGGGGCTGGGATTTGAACCCAGGTCCTTGGACTCCAAGCCCAGCAAGGAATCCTTGTGCTTTCCTTTGGATGGAGTTAATGCCTCTCCTTTTTCAGTGCAGGAAGCTTCAAATTGGGCCACCTCCTTTTGTCTCTCTCTTTTCCTTGATTTCTCTCCCTTTCCACTCAAACAGCAAAGGGCAGGGTGGGTGACCTTGGAGGATGAGAATGGTTCCATGTCCTTCCCTCCTTCCCTTGGAAGACCACCCTACAGGCCTAGTTTGGCCTACATCGCTCGAGGAAGGGCACAGATTTTGTAGGAGACGGGAGAGAGGGTTAAGCCATATCTGAAGTCCTGGCTCAGCTGGGTGTTTGGGGGAGGCTGGAACGTGAATTTCTGGAGCAGGCAAGTGAAGAAAAGGAAGAGCTCAGTCCGAGCCAACAGTTCTCCCAGGCAGACCCTCTTTCCTGAAAGGCAAGGAGATGAGAAAGGAGCAAATCCACTAATGCTCAGCACTGGCAGTGGGTCAGGGTTGGGGTCTCCAGGTCCTGGTCTGAATCCTAGCACTGGGATGGGCACTAAGGCTATTCAGTGACTTGTCCACAGCCACAGTGCTAATAACAGTCAGAGATGGCATTTGAGCCCATCTTCCTTGCTTCAGACACCACATCTACCGTGCCATGCTACTGCCAACCTCAGAGACTTCCTACAGGTGAAAGACTGCATCTGTCGCCAGAGGACCTGAGTTCAGATCCCACCTTGGATGCCCCTCAGCAGGGTGGCTTTGGACAAGTCACTTAACCTGGGTGGGCCCAACTTTCCTCATCTGTGAAATGATAGAGCTGAATGATGTGGCCTCCAAGGGCCCTTCTAGGTCTGGATCTAAGATCCTGCTTCTGTGTAGCTTCAGGACAAACAGGGCCATTCTTTGAATTTAAACCAGGCAGGTGCATTGGAGAAAGTGTAGGAACTGGGGTCAGGAAGAACTCAGTCTAAATCCTACCCCTGACACTTAGAAGCTGTGTGACCCTGGGCAAGTTACTTAACTGTTCTCAGCCTCAGTTTCCTCATGTGTAAAATGTGGATAATAATAGCACCTAGCTTACAATATACAGATATAAAAGGCTTTAAAAGACTATATAAATACCAGTTTTTGCTACTACTAGTAGTAGTACTACTATTACTATTACTATTAGTAATACTACTACTATTACTATTAGTATTAGTAATACTGCTACTATTACTATTGCTATTAGTAATACTACTACTATTACTATTAGTACTACTACTACTACTACTATGACCACAATTATGATTAATATTGTTATTATCTGTCACATGCAAACAATATCAGTATGTGCCTCACTGGGGTGTTGTGAAGGCTGAATGGGATAATGCACGTCAGGCCTTTGTTATCCTCACAGTCTTGATCTGCTCTCACCACCATCATGGAAAAAACCTCTGATCCCGGATTCAGAAAACCCAGCTTGGGTCTTGCCTCTGACACTCACTAGCTGGGTGATGTCAGGCCAGTCACAAGCACTCGGGGCTTGAAGCCACTCTCTAAGACTTGAGAATGAAGAGAAAGTTCTGACCTGTCTCTGGCAGGTCCTACCAAGGAGGAAAGACTATGATGGGCAGTGGGTCCATTTTCTCAGAACCAGCTTGACTGGAAGCTATCCACTCTCCTGAAAGAGGAGGCTTAGGAAGAAGGAGACAGAAGTGAACAGACTCCATTAGCTCTGCAACCAGCCTTGATTATGTCTGGATGCTAAGTGAACACCTGGTCACCTTTCCCAAAGGCATGAAGGAGCTGTCCTCTCTCCTTTCTCTCATGAAGCTCACATCATTTCTGATGGGAGAAGGTGGCAGTCTGGGCATCAGGAGACTAAGTCAGTGTGCCAACCCCCTCAGTGTTGTGATAAGAGCTGGCCGAACCAGCTGTCTGGTGTCATGGAAACAACTGAAGGGTTAACTGAATGATCCTGTGACTTTTCAACACCCCTGAGGTTCCAGCCTGTTAGTGTTTCTCTGAGAAATTTCAGGCAAGCAGCATCTCTCTTTCCACTTTCCACTTGGCGTATGGAAGAAAAGACATAATGTAGACTCATATCCAAATGGACAGAGGGCAGGCATTGGAGCCAGGAGGATCAGAGAGTGAGAGCTCAAAGGGACCTCAGAAAGCCTTCTGGTCCAGCTCTCTCAATTTACAGATTTGGAAACTGAGTCTCAGGGAAGTTAAGTGATATCATTATGTCCTTCCCTCCCCCTTTAGATAATAGACACAAAATCTTCCAAAATCTCTAGTGATTTCAGGTTTACAAAGTACTCTAGCACAAGCATCATCGCATCCAGGTAAGCCATGAGCTAATTAATTCATTGAACAAACCTTTAATAATAATAATGGCTCACACTTATGAAGTGCTTTAAAGTGGGCAAAGCCTTTAAAAATATTTTTTGATTTAACCCACAAAACAACTCTGGAACGTAGGGGCTATCATTATCCCCATTCTAGAGATGAGGAAATTGAAGCAACCAGTGGTTAAATGATTTGCCCAGCTAATAAGTGTCTGAGGCTGAATTTAAACTCGTGTCTCCCTGATTCCAAGCCCAGTACTCTATTCATTGTATCACCTAGCTGCCTAAATTACTATTAAGCACTTACTATATGCTAGGCACTAAGAGAAGTGTTGGAGATAAAACGAAGAAGCAGAAATGGTTCTGGCCCTCAAGGAGCTTACATTCTAATTAGAAAGAGGATACCATACTCATAAATAGGTACATATGAGATACACACAGAGAAGAGGGAGCAGGAAGGGTGTCCTGGAGGAAGTGGCATTGGACCTGGATCTTGAAGGAAGCCAGAGATCCCGACATGTGAAAATGAGGAGGGAGGCATTCCAGGCCCGGGGGACAGTCAGTGCCAAGGCATGGAGTCAAGAGATAAGGATGGTGTGCACAGAATAGCCCCCAGGAGTAGATGGTGGAGAGGAAAGGCAAGATGGGACCAGGTTACAAGGAGCAGTCAATCTCAGGGCAGTTCATATTTGATCCTATAGGCAATAGGGAGGCCTAGGAGCTTGTTGAGCAGGGGGGAGGTCAGGGCGTAATATGGGCAGACCTACACTTTAGGAAATTCATTGTGGCAGCTGGGTGGAGGACGGATTGGTTTGGGGAGTGATGTGAAACAAGGAGATCATGTGGGAGCCTCTTTCAGGGGTCCAGGTGAGAGATGATGAGAAATAGGCCCCATAGGGATGATAACACTTTGGAAACTGTAAAGCATAATATAAATTACCTATCTATTAATTATAATAAAGATTTAATATATTTTAATAATTTAAAATAAGATCTATTTTAAAATTTGAAATTTATTAAAATAAATGAAATTTGTTCACTTCAATTTATTAATTTTTGTATACATTTGATGTTTTGATAATTTTTTAAAATAAATTTTTGTGAATGTAAGTTTGTAAGTGAAGGAAATAAACAGGACTTGATGCCTCAGAAGTCATCCAGTACAGCCCCTGAAGGAAGGACACCCCCAAATGATATGCTCGACAAGTGAGCATGCCACCTCCAAGGAGGACGAATGAGGCTACCCAGCTTGGTAGGACCTTGTTGTTCCTACCTCCATCCCCTTGCACAGCATGGGCTTCTGCCCCAGATCAGTTGGCACCTTCTCCTCCTCCTGCCCTTTAGAACCCCCAACTTCATTCCAAGTTCAGCTCAGAGACTGCTTCCAGTTGTAAGGGCTTTCTCCTTACTGAAAATCTTTGTATTTACTTAGGATCAGAATATCACAGATTTGAGAGAGTAGGGGACCTTCCAGGCCCCCTACCCCAATCCCCTCACTTGTTAGAGATGAAAGAAACAAGCCCAGAGAGGATCTAAGTCCCTGCAAGTCATACAACTAAGAAGAGGCATAACTAAAACTCAGATCATCTGGCTTTGAATTCCTGGGATTTTTGGGACATGGCTTCAGAGCTGGAAGGAACCTTATTGGTCATCTAGTTCAATCCCTTCATTTGATAGATGAGGAAACTGAGGCCCAGGATGTTTAAGTAAGGTCTCTCAAGGATATCCAAGGGGAGAGTGCCAGAGTTTGTGGGTGGTGGGTACTTCTGGGGGAATTCTGGGGTCCTAGAAAAGGGTCTGTAAAACCATCAGGCAAAACTGGACCTGAGGATGAAACTTTCCTCACTTCAACCACATTGCTGTTCTCTAAAAGTGCAAACCAGCCCTCACTGTCAGGATGGCCATGCCTTTTGCACAGTAGCTAGAGGTATTGTTTTCACATGGTTGCAGGTGCTCTTGTGGTGAATAAAATACAAATGCACTCAAGAGATTTGCTGAGTCCATCCCACCTTGGCATCCAGGAAGCGTAGTGGACAGAGTGCAGGGACCTGGGGGTGATTTTGTCTGTGACACTTCAAAACTGTGTAACTATGGGCAGATCACTTAACCTCCCTGAATTTTAGTTTCTTCATATGTAAAATAGACAGTGATACTACCTACCTCATGGGGTGATGTGAAACTCCAAAGGGATGTTATCTGTTTTGTAGAATTTATAAAGTTATGTAAACGTCTACTATTTTAAATTTTGTTGCGATGTATTTTCCCAATCAATGAATATGACTAGTATATGCACCACTGTGTGATTGTTGGTTTCAAGAATTAGATTCTGCAAAGTTTCTTAATGTTAAAAAGATTGGTGCTCACTGGCCTAGGGCCCCCTTCGTACTGATTGTGGCTCACCTGTTGAGAAAGGCAGAAAGGACTCTCTCTTCTTAAACTGACCGTTCTCAAGAAAATGTTCTGGGTTGAAGGTTTCTGGGGTAGCCCACTCGTTGGGGTCCCTGTGCAAGGCAGTCAAGTTGGTCATCATCATGGTGCCCTGGGAACAAGAGAAAAGAACTGAGTCCAAGGAACTTTGAGGCAGAAGAGAACTGGCCCACACTCTCATTTTACAGAAGAGGGAATTGAGGGTCAGGAGGGGCAGAGCAGCCAAGGTCACACAGCTCATTACTAGCCAAGCCCTTTGTAGAACTCAAGACATCTTAGAGAAGGGCTCCCAAACCGTTTGTAGTCATAGACCCCTTTGGAAGGCTGACAGAGTCTTTGGACCCCTTCTCAGAATCATGTTTTAAAATTAATCCAATAAAACAAAGAGGATTACAAAAGAAATGGAGTATTTACAAATTCTACCATCATGATCTAAACAAAACTAAATAAAATATTGAGTTCATGGACCCGAAGTTAAGAACTCTGGCCCTAAAGAGTCATAAATTTAGGAATGGAAGAAATTGAAAAGGTCATTTGGTCCTTCCCTCTCATTTTACAGATGAGTAAACTAAGACGTGGAAAGGTAGACCGACTCAAGATCCTCCAGGTAGCATCAGAAAGGGGAGACGGACCCAAACTGTCTTATTCTAAACTCCCATTTGGGGGCAAGCATGGTGCCCAACAGCAATGGGTGACTTGTCTTCCATGTGGCCTCTGCCCCATCCAAGACCACATCCTACCCAATGCCTACTTATTAATTAGGTGGTAAACACCCAGGAAAGGGTGTTGATTCAGCTGTCCTGGCCAGGTCCCAGGAGTGCACTCCAGGGGATGGGGGATGCAAATAACTCCTTCAGAATTCTGTGCTTGGTGTCTGTCTGAGTCTCTTTACCCACTGCGACTGAGGAACCATTGCTGTCTGACTAAATGTGATTTGTTTTGGCAGAAGAAATTGGGGAAGGTCCACACTACACCCATTATGCTCATATGACTCTAGAGTCCAGAACAGTTGGAAGGAGATTTTATGATCATCTACGCAAACCCTCTTATATTTCAAATGAATAAGCTGAGGCCCACTGATCTGTCACTCAGAGGGATGTCACACATGGGGAAGCCAAGTGGACATAAGGAATTTAAACACAGGATTGAAACTAGGCTTGAAACCTAGTCCCTCTGCCTCCAAATGGAGTGGTTTTTTTCTCATCCAACTGTAAGAATAAACTATTTTAAGATTCTAGGACAATGTTTCTTCGCTTTTTTTTTTTGGTGAGGGAATTGGGGTTAACTGACTTGCCGAGGGTCACACAGTTAGTAAGGGTTATGTATCAGAGGTTGGATTTGAACTCAGGTCCTCCCTACTCCAGGCATGGTGTGTTATCCACTGCACCACCTAGCTGCCCCCAAAATATATATATTTTAAAGCCCAAGGTCATGGGCCCTTGGCCAAGATCCTTTGTTCTACAGTCTGTGCTTTTTGTTTCACCTTCTTCTACCCTTTCCCCCAGGGCAGATGGAAGCCATGAAGCCCCTTCAGGTTCATGGGAGAAAAGCCATTTACCTTTGGCACGTAGTATCCTGCCACTGTAGTATCAACCGTGGCCACCCTGGGCACATTGAAAGGAATAATATTACCCATTCTCTGAACTTCATGAATGGCTGCATTAGTGTAGGGCATATTCTCCTTATCAGCCATGGTGGGCTGCCTTGACTGGCCAACCACCCGGTCAATCTCAGCTTGTATTTTGCCTGCAAAGAAAAGGTAGAGTTTTTTGAGACCCAAGTAAGAACTCACATATAGAGAGTGCTTTAAAGTTTGTGAAACATTTCACAAATATTATCTCATTTGATCCTCATAACAATGCCAGGAGGACAGTGAGATTATTATCCCAATTTTATAGGTTAAAATGAGGCAGATATAATTTAAGTGACTTGCTCAGAGTAACAAATCTAGGTAGATTTGAACTCAGGGCCTTCTTTCTCCTCCCATCCAGTTTTCTCTGATCACATGGGAAAATCACAGCCACATCTGTGGTTGGATGAAAGTTTGGCTTGATCCTTCACCAAAGGTTCTAATCCCCATGATCTAGAAATGTGGAGACTTGACTGATTAATGTCTAATAATGAAGTTTGTGTTGTTGGGAAGACATCCAGGAACGTGGTACCATGGAGAGCATAAAAGAGTTAGAGACAGAAGACCTGCATTCCAATTTCAGCTTTACCCCTCGCTATCTGAGTGTCCATGGGTAAGTCACTGAACCTCTTGTGGCCTCATTTTCCCTGTCTCTAAAAGGATCAGGTCAGACTAGACTGTTTTTAATGTCTTCAAATTTATTTATGTATATTATATTTATTTATATAGATTTATGTTTAGGATCCAATGATCTCTGACTTCCAAGCCAACCAGATGTAGAAGGCAGTTTTGAAGAACAGGCTGGTAATTTTAGAAGATAATTTGGCTCCCTCTGTGAGCTTATCCCTGACAAAGCATTTGTGATGAATCATGCAGACACAAACAAAGTATTTCAAGTCAATTCAGCAAGCATTTATTAAGCACTTACTGTGTGTCAGGAACTATACTCAACACTGAGAAGACAGAAACACAAAAGACAGTCCCTACTTCAAGGTGCTCACAGTCTAATGATGGACACAACATGCAAACAAAGCACCTGCAGGATAAATTGGAGATAATCACAGAGGGCAGTCACTAAGATTAAAGTGGATTTGGAAAGGCTTTTTTGTCAAAGATGAGCTTTCATCTGGGACTTGAAGGACACCAAGAAAGCCAGGAGGCAAAGATAAGGAGGTAAAGTGTTCCAGGAATAAGGGAACAGCCAGAGAAAATACCCATAGCAGAGAGAGGGAGGGTCTTGTTGGTGGGACAGCTAAGAGGCCAGTGACACTGAATCAAAGAATAGGTTTCAAGGAGTAAGGTATAAGGAGACTGGGAAAATAGGTGGGGTCCAGCTTATTAAGGACTTTGAATGCCAAACAGAGCATTTTATATTTGATCCTGGAGGTGATAGGGTGACATTGGAGTTTATTGAATGAGGGAAATCACTCAACAGTGATTGAATGAGGATGAATTGGAGTGGGGAGAGACTTAAAGTAGGCAGACCCACCCCAGGCTGTTGCAATAGTCCACGTGTGAGGAAATATCAGCCTGGACCAGGGTGAGGATAGTGTCAGAAGAGAGGACGTATTCAAGGGATCTTCCAAAAGGGAAATCAGCAGGTCTTGGCAACAGATTAAATGGGGGGTGGTGGTGAGATAATGAAGAGTTAAGAATGACTCCTAGGTTTCAAGACTGAAGAACTGGGAGGACCTTATCGCCTGTAAGTAATAGCAAAGATAGGAGGGGAGGAGGGTTTAAGGGGAAAAGAATGTGTTCTGCTTTTTACGCATCAAGTTTAACATGTCTCTAGGACATGCATTTTGATATTTCCAATAGGTAGTTGGAGATGAGAGAGTGGAGGTCAGCCGAAAGCTTATGGTTGGATAAATAGACTTGAGAATTTTTAGCGTACAGATGATAATTGAATGCATAGGAGTGGAGGAAATCATGAAGTGAAATAGCATAGAGGGAGAAGAGAAGGCTCAGGACAGAGCCCTGTGGAAAGTATATGTGTGACCTAGACTAAGATCTAGCAAAGGAGACTAAGGAGTGGTCAGATAGATGGGAGGAGGACTTGGAAAGAGTGTCCTGAAAATCTGGAGAGAAGAAGGAACCCAGGAGAAAAAGGTGATTGGCAATGTGAAAGAGAGGTAAAGGTAGATGAAGACTGAGAAAAAGTCATTCTATTTGGCAGTTAAAAGGTCATTAGTTATTTTGAAAAGAGTGGTTTCAGTTGAATGATAAAATTGGAAGAGACTAGAGAATCAAGAAGAGTGAGATGAATGGAAGTGGACACATCTCTTGTAAATGGCTTTCTCGAGGAGTTTAGCCCCAAAAGGGAGAACCAATATGGGACAATAGTTAGTAGAGATAGATCAACTGATTTTTTTTTCCAAGATAGGAGAAGACAGGGCATATTTATAGGCCATAAGGAAGCAGTCAGTTGACTGGGGGAGTGATTGGAGATAAAGGAGAGAGTGAGAAAGACAGATATGACAATCTGCTAAAGAAAATGGGATGGAATGGGATCACTTGTGCATCTAGAGGAGCTGGCCTTGGCAAGGAGAAGGGTCACCTTTTCATGTCAGATAGGGGTGAAGGAGATAGTAGTGGCAGAAGGCATCTGGGTCATGTGAGATGGGGAGTAGGGGATAAGAAGGAGCTTGTGGTGAATAGTCTCAAGATTTGTAGGAAAATGAACTGATGCAAATGAAGTGAGCAGAACCAGGAGAAGTTGTACACAGTAACAGCAATATTGTACAATAAATAACTATGAATGACTTAGCTGTTCTAGGCAATACAAAGATCCAAGAAAATCCCAAGGGACTAATGATGAAGCATACTATCTGCCTCCAGGGAAAGATCTTCTATAGTCTGATTATACTCTGAAGCATGATATTTTTTACTTTCTTTATTTCTTTCATTTTTTAATTCAAGTCTTCTTGTAAAAATGATTAATATGGAACTGTTTTATATGAGTGTACATGCATAACCTATATCTGATTGCTTACCATCTCAGGAAGAAAGAAGGGGAAGGAAGGAAGGAGGGAGGGAGGGATAGAATTTGAAACTCAAAACTTTAAAAAATTTAAAAATCATTTCAACATGCAATTGGAGAAAAAATCATTCATATGTGTATAATGATTTATAATAAAATATGAGGTCAGTTTCTCAGAAAGTGTTGGTAGAGACGGAACCATACTCCCATGAGAGGGAATGAGAAGATTTGGAAGAGCTGCTGCAGTGAATAGGAAAATTAATTAATTAGGGAAATGTAAAAGGATTTTCTTGCAACTATAATTCTGAGATTATGTAAGATAGATTTGTAGTGTACACAATCTGGTTTCGTGATTTTCTTTATTTTAATTTAATAACACATGAGTGAGACTGCAGCCCAGTGATGGTGAAAGTGATCCAAGCCTGATGCTTGACAGGACAAGACAGATGATGCCATAATGGGACAAGTGTAGATTGAACTGGTTCAGCAACAGGTCAAGATGGAAAAAGGAGGAGAATGTGGCTAGTGCAAGGGTGACTTCCAGGGAGGGAAATGACTGAGGAGTCCAGAGATTTGCAGTCAAGGAAAGCAGAGGGAGAGGTGGAATATCTATAGATTGAGATCAGATAAGATTATTTCAGAATTCATGAATTCAGAAAGTGGTATATTTGTGGGCAATGACCAGATCACCCATTTAGAGTAGCTTATAACCATAATATATTTGAATATTAAAATGTAAATAATATGTAATAAAATAAATATAATGTATAATGTATAATAATATGTAATACAACTATGTTAGAGTAGCTTATAACTAAGTTAATGCTTATTGTCAATGTGATTCTTAGCACCAATGTGATTCTTAACCCATTTCTCATCATTCTGCCATGGTCATTGTAGAAGCAGGAGCTGACTGCAGAGGGCTGAAGGTCATTTTGTATCATTCTTTGTGTCATGAAATGCTATGGCCTTGGAATTCAGCTCCCAGTGTTCAGCCTCCTGGGATGAGCTGCCTGGTACTTATTTAAGCTTGGTTTCAGGATATATGTCCCAACTTTTAGGACTATGTTCTATGCCTTTCAATTCCCTTCAATAAATGCTTAGTAAGCATCTACTATGTGTTAGGCACTTTGCTAAGCCCTGGGGATAAAAGAGTGTGCCCTCAAGGAGCTTGCCTTTCCACCATGGTAGACCCTGCAAGAACCATCTATTGCACTGACATAGACTATGAGGTCCAGTGTCACTTTGACACCACAGGAAGGCATTAGAGGAGATCTTTGTGGAGACTTTTCTCACCTCAAGCCCAAATTTGGCATCCTGCAACTTCTACCCATTGCAAGGACTTCTACCCACAAGGGCCAAATGGAATAAGCTGAATCCCTCTTTTATATAAGAGCACTTCAAGTACTTGAAGGCTGCCATCATGTCTCCCTTAAGTCTATGCTGTTTTGAATGAAAGCTGAGAACCAGAGAACTATCTTACTTCTGCTGATTTTTCTCCTATTTATTCTGTCTGTATCTCTTTTATCCATAGCTATTCGCATGTCATCATAGTCTAATGGTGGACTATGAGAACAGGGACTAGTTGGTTGTTGTTGGATTTTTTTTGGTCTTTCTTGGTATTCCTAATACTTAGGGGGTAGGGTGGGGGTGGGGTGCATCTCCAGTTGTTCTGATTTGTATCTTGCCACTGGATTCGCATGATTTGGGAGGAGAAAGTTAGACGGGCTACTTTTCACAGCCCTGCCTAACTTAAATCCAATTCACTCGCAAGTCATGGCATCACCTTCTTGATGCCATGTTACTCTTTGAGAATGAAGGACTAACAACAACAATACTTAGTGCTGTGTGTAGCACATAGTAGGTACTTTAAAAATGTTCATTTACAGACTGAAATGCTTTTCTCAAAATCTCATGACTATTTAGATGAGAAGCCTGGACTAGAAAACAAACTTCTGACTTCTAATTGAGTTTTCTGTCACCCCCAGATCCTTGCAAGGAGGGAAGCATTGCTTCATTCTTTGTACTTTGTACTTGTATTTCCAGTACCTGGCACACAGTAGGCACTTAAGTACTTGATTTTGTTTCCATGATGCTAATTGGATGCTAAGAACACTACTTTGGAGTATTGTCTCAGATAGGTACAAGGGATATTCCATTCTGGGTAGTACTTTAAGTGGAACCTAAATATTTCTGGTCCAGGTGTTTCCAAACTGAGAGCTGTGGATTTCTCTAGGCAGTTATCGCTAGGGATCTACCAATCCATATTTGGTCCGTGAATCCTTATTCTGATCTTTAACTTAAGGAAGATCTGAGACATATCACAGTATACCAGACAAGGAAATATAACTTTTGATCCTACCTTTGAGAAAATGAATCTCTTGATGGAGAGGCAAATAGGGGTTCCTGGAGATGAACCCTGGGCTTGGAATCAGGATAATCTGCATTTAATCTCATCTCAGAATCCTTCTACCTATGAGGTCCTGAGGAAAACACTTAATTTCTCTCAGCCTCAGTTTCCACATTTGTAAAATGAGGGGCTTTGGACTTTACCTCCTCTAAGATACCTTCCGATTCCAAATCTAAAGACCTTAGGACCTTCTGTAGACTCAATTAATAATGTATCCTTCACTGAAGTATTTCTATTTTGAAATCTGTGGAGATTTTTCATATTTGATAGGATACAAATACATCTTAAAATATTACTTTTTATCACATATCTTTTCAATAAAAATAGTTATAGTGCACTAAAATAATAATTAACAATATTAAAACAATATCTGGTATTTATATAACACTTTAAGGCTTACAAAGTGCTTTATTTTTGTCAACTTGTTTGATCCTCATTACAACCCTATGAGATAAGGGATATTATTCTCACCATTTTATAAATGAGGACTCAGAGGTTGAGAGAATTTATGTGATTAGCTCAGAATCATATGGTTAGTAAGTACCTGAGGCAGGATTTGAACTTTCATCGTCCTGACTCCAAATTCTATATTCTACTGCCCTTGGCCACAACTACCATCATATAGGGAGCTGAAGGAAATGATGTTAGAAAGGGTTCCACATGATTATAAAAACTGGCAATCATTGTTCTATTCCAATGAGAATTAAAACAAAAAGATGATGTATGTAAAGTGCTTGGCAAACTTTCAAACTCTCTATAACTGGGACAGGGGTGCATAGCCTGGGGCTATTACTGTACCTTGGATCTCTGGATAAAGGGCCATATATAGCAGTGCCCACCTCAGAGTGGTCGAAGTTGTCTCTGTTCCAGCAAAGAAGAGGTCCAGGGTGCAGACAACTAATTGTTCTTCATTGAAACTAGAATGGATATTATCCTTAAATGAAAAAGTCAAGGATTAGTTGGTTAATCCAAAAAAAAATTATGGCTGTCTCCAAGCATGAGGAGCTGTACCCTAAATTGGGCCTTGGGAAGGTCAAGATGGCAGATCCTGGGCTTCCCTTTAATAGGAATTCAATACTGTATTCAAGAATACAGTAACTGCTCCTAAGATTGAGAGCTCCTAATTCTATTTTTTTTCCTTTGAAATATTATTTTTTCCAATTACATGTAAAGACCATTTTAACATTCTCTTTTTAATATAAAATTTTGAGTTCCAAATTTTCCCTCTTCTTGCCTTCCTCCCCTCTCACTAAGATGATAAGCAATTTGATATAGGTTATATATGTACATTCATGTAAAACACATTTTCATTAGTCATATTGTGAAAGAAGAAATAATAAAAGGAAGAAAACCATGAAATAGAAAATAAAGAAATTGAAAATAGTATGCTTTCATTTGCATTCAGATTTCATCAGTTCTTTCTCCAAATGTGAACCATTTTCCATCATGAGTCTTTTGGACTTGTCTTGGATCATTGAATTGCTTTGAAGAGCTAAGTCAATCACAGTTAATCATCGCACAGTCTTGCTGATACTGTGTGTGATGTTCTCCTGGTTCTGCTCACTTCACTTTGCATCAATGCACATAAGTCTTTCCAGCCTTTTCTGAAATTCACCTGCTTGTCATTTCTTATAGCACAATAGATTTCCATTACATTCACATACCATAACTTGTTTAGTCATTTCCCAGTTGAGGAGTATTGCCTCAATTTCCAATTCTAATTCCACCACAAAAAGAGCTGCTATAAATATTTTTGTACATGTTCATCCTTTTCCCTTTTTTTTACGATCTCTTTGCAATATAGACCTACTAGTGGTATTGCTGGATCAAAGGGCATGCACAAATTGATAGCCTTTGGGCATAGTTCCAAAGTACCCTCCAGAATGGATGGATCAGTTTACGACTCCACCAACAGTGCATTAGTGTATCAGTTTTCCCCCATTCTCTACAGCATTCATTGCTTGCCTTTTCTTTCATATTAGCTAATATGATAGGTGTGATGTAGTACCTCAGAGTTGTTTTAATTTGCATTTATCTAATCAATAGTGATTTAGCACACTTTTTCATATGACTATAGACAGCTTTGATTTCTTCATCTGAAGACTGCTTATTCATACCTTCGACCATTCATCAATTGGAAAATGACTTGTATTCTTATCAATTTTTCTCAGTTCTCTATATGTTTGAGAAATGAGACCTTTATCAGAGATACTGGCTGTGAGGATTGTTTCCCAGCTTTCTGCTTTCCTTCTAACCTTGGTTGCATTGGTTTTCTTTCTGCAAAATCTTTTTAATTTAATATAATAAGATCATCAGTTTTATATCTCATAATACTCTCTATCTCTTGTTTGGTCATAAATTCTTCCCTTCTCTATAGATCTGACAGGTAAAATATTCCTTGGTCTTCTCATTTGCTTATGGTATCATCTTTTTGTCTACATCATGTGCCCATTTTGACCATATCTTGGTATACAGTGTAAGATGTTGGTCTATACCTAGTTTCTATTTTCAAGTTTTCCCAGAAGTTTTTGTCAAATAATGAGTTCTTATCCCACAAGCTAGTGTCTTTAGATTTATCAAACACTAGATTACTATGGTAATTTACCACTCTGTCTTGTGTACCACATCAGTTCCATTGAACCATGACTCAAGTCTTAGTCAGAACGAGACAGTTTTGATTATTGATGCTTTATAAAATATTTTGAGATATGGTATGTCTAGGCCACCTTCCTTTGCATTTTTTTTCATTAATTCCCTTGATATTCTTTGACCTTTTATTTTTCCAAATGAATTTAGTTGTCATATTTTTTAGCTCTATAATTTTTTTGGTAGTTTGGTATGGTACTGAGTAAGTTAATTAATTTAGGCAGAATTGTCATTTTTTATTATACTGACTTGGCCTATACATGAGCAATTAATATCTTCCCAAATGTTTAGATCTGATTTTAATTGTGTGAAAAGCCTTTTATGTATTCATAGAATTCCTGGGTTTGTTTTTTCAAGTAGACTCCCAAGTAATTATTATTGACTAGAGTTATTTTAAATGGGATTTCTCTTTCTATCTATTACTGTTGGTTTTTGTTGGTAATATGTAGAAATGTTGATGATCTATGTGGGTTTATTGTATATCTTGCAATTTTGTAATTTTGTTAATTATTACAAGTGTTTTTTTTAGTTTATTTTCTAGAGTTCTTTAAGCATACCATCATATCTGCAGAGTGAGTTTTGTTTCTTCATTGACTATTTTTAATTCATTCAATTTCTTTTTTTATCTCTTATTGCTAAAGCTAACATTTCTAATCCAATATTGAATAAGAGTGGTGATAATGGGCATCTTGTTTCACCCCTAATCATATTGGGAAAGCTTTTAGATTATTCCCACTATAGACAATGCTTGTTGATGATTTTGGATAAATATTACTTGTCATTTTAAAGGAAGCTCCATTTATTCCTATGCTTTTTATGTTTTTACAGGAATGGATATTGGATTTTTTCAAAAGCTCTACTTCTACTGAAATAATTATATGATTTCTGTCCTTTTTTTAATTGACATGGTCAATTATGCTGATAGTTATCCTAACATTGAATCAGCCCACCTGGTCATAGTGTATGATCTTTGTGATAAGTTGATACAATCTCCTTGCTACTATTTTATCTAAAATTTTTGCATCAATATTCATTAAGCAAATTGGCCTATAGTTTTCTTTCTCTGTTTTGACTCTTCCTGGTATCAGTACAATATTTGTGTTATGAAAAGAATTTGATAGGACTCCGCCTATTTTCCTGAATAGTTTGTACGGTATCGCAATTAATTCTTCTTCAACTGTTCTTTGGTAGAATTCAGTTGGAAATTCATCTGGACCTTGTTTTGTTTTTGTTTTTAGGGAATTCAATGATTGTTCAATTTGTTTTTCTAAAATGAGGTTATTTAAGAATTTTATTTCATCTTCTTTTAATCTAGAAAATTTATACTTTTGTCAATATTTATCTATTTCACTGATATTGTCAGATTTATTGACATACAATTAGGCAAAATAGCTCATAATTATTGCTTTAATTTCCTTATCATTGGTGATAAATTTACAATTTTTATTTTTGATACTGGTAATTGGTTTTCTTCTTTCTTTTTTTTTTTAATCAAGTCAACCAATGGCTCATTTATTTTCTTTTTCATAAAACCAACTCTTAGTTTTATTTATCAGTTTTCTTACTTTCAATTTTATTGATCTCTCCTTTGATTTTGAAGATTTTCAGTTTGGTGTTATGTGGGGGTTTCAAATTTAATCTTTGGCTAGCTTTTTTAGTTGCATGCCCAATTCATTGATCTTTAAGCAATTAGAGATATAAATTCTCTTCTAAGTACTGCCTTGATTGCATTTCATAAATTTTTGTGTGTTGTCTCATTGTCATCATTTTCTTTGTTGAAATTAATGATTGTTTCTTTTTAAAATTTATTTATTTTTAATTTTCAACATTTCCTTCCACAAGATTTTGAGTTTCAAATTTTCACCCCATCTCACCCCTCCCCCACCTCCAGATGGCATGCATTCTGATTACCCCTTCCCCTAGTCTGCCTTCCCTTCTATCTCTCCCCACCTTCTCTTATCCCCTTCCCCTTCTATTTTCCTGTAGGGCAGGATAGATTTCTGTAACCCATTTCCTGTATTTCTTATTTCCCAGTTGCATGTGAAAACATTTTTTTTAAACATGTGTTTTTAAAACTTTTGGTTCCAAATTTTCTCCCTTCCTCCCTCCCCACTCACCCTCATTGAAAAGGCAAGCAACTCAATATATGTTATACATATGCAGTTATGCAAAATACTTCCATAATAGACATGTTGTGAAAAACTAACTCTATTTACCTTAATCCTATCCTGTCCCCCATTTATTCTATTCTTTCTTTTGACCCTGTCCCTCCTCAGAAGTATTTGCTTCTGATTGCCCCTTTTCCCAGTCTTCCTTCCTCTCTATCATCCCACTACTCTCTTGTCCCCTTCCCCCCTATTTTCCTGTAGAGTAAGACAGATTTCCAATTGAGTGTATATGTTATTCTCTCCTTTAGTCAAATCCTATGACAATAAGATTCACTCATTCCCTCTCACCTTCCCTGTTTCCCCTCCTTTGTAAGAGCCTTTTCTTTTCTGGTTTTTTGTGATTTAATTTATCCTATTCTACCTGTCCCTTTTTCCTCCTATTATAATCCTCTCTCACCCTTTAATTTTATTCTCCAGATATGACCACATCATCTTCAATTCACCCTGTGCTCTCTCTCTCTCTATCTATCTACCTACCTATCTATCTATCTATCTATCTATCTATCTATCTATCTATCTATCTATGTATCTACATATAATTTTTTCCCCTCCAACTACCCTAATACTGACAAAGGTCTCATGAGTTACAAATATCATCTTTCCATGCAGGAATGTAAACAGTTCAACCTTAATAAGTCTCTTAAGATTTCTCTTTCCTGTTTACCTCTTCATGTTCCACTTGAGTCTTGTATTGGAAAGTCAAATTTTCTATTCAGCTCTGGTCTTTTCATCAAGAATGCTTGAAAGTCCTCTGTTTCACTGAATGACCATTTTTCCCCCTGAAGGATTATACTCAGTTTTGCTGGGTAGGTGATTCTTGGTTGTAATCCTATCTCCTTTGGCCCCCGGAATATTACATTCCATGCCCTGCGGTCCCTTAATGCAGAAGCAGTTAAATCTTGTGTTTTCCTGATTGTATTTCCACAATATTTGAATTGTTTCTTTCTGGCTGCTTGTAATATTTTCTCCTTGACCTGGGAACTCTGGAATGTGCCTACAATATTCCTAGGAGTTTTCCTTTGGGGATCTCTTTCAGGAGGAGATCGGTAGATTCTTTCAATTTCTATTTTGCCCTCTGGTTCTAAAATATCAGGGCAGTTTTCCTTGATCATTTCTTGAAAGATGATGTCTAGGCTCTCTTTTTGATCATGGCTTTCAGACAGTCCAATAATTTTTAAATTCTCTCTCCTGGATCTATTTTGTAGGTCAGTTGTTTTTCCAATGAGATATATCACATTGTTTTATAATTTTTCATTCTTCTGGATTTGTTTTACAGTGTCTTGATTTCTCATAAAGTCACTAGCTTCCAATTGCTCTATTCTAATTTTTAAGGTAGTATTTTCTTCAGTAATCTTTTGGACTTCCTTTTCCATTTATCCAATTTTGCTCTTTAGGGCATTCTTCTCTTCATTGGCTTTTTGGACCTCTTTTGCCCTTTGGGTTAGGCTATTTTTTAAGGTGTTATTTTCTTCAGTATTTTTTTGGGTCTCCTTTAGCAAGCTGTTAACTTGCTTTTCATGATTTTCTTGCATCACTCTCATTTCTCTTCCCAGGTTTTCCTCTACTTCTCTTACTTGCTTCTCAAAATCCCTTATGAACTCTTCCAAGGCCTGGAACTGATTCACATTTTTCTTGAAAGTTTTGGATGTAGGAACTTTGACTTTGTTTTCTTCTTCTGGTTGTATGTTTTGATCTTCATTGTCACCAAAGTAAGATAATATAGTCTGACTCTTTTTGTGCTGCTTGCTCATGATCTCCACCAATTACTTGAGTTTTAAACTCTTTGTTGAGGTAAGAGTCTGTTTCCAATGTGGAGACTGTACTGTCCCAAACTTTGGGGGTTTGTACAGCTGTTTTCAGAGATACTTCTAGGGACCTGAAAACTGTCAGTTCTTCCAAGGTGCTATGATAAGGGGTGAGGTGTTTTCTCTCCACAGCCACTACAAGCTCCACCACGCCAGCATTCCTCCTCACCCCAGGACCGCCCCTCAGAACTGTTACCCAGATCCAAGCATGGGCAAAGCAAGAGATTCCTGCCTCAGCCCTGGAAAAGAGATCGTTGCAATCCCCCTCTGATCAGCCACTCGATTCCCCCTCAGACTGTGGGCCAAAAGCTCAGAAGCCAGCCGCTGCCCTTGGGGCAGCTGAGATCTAGCTTCTTCTCTCACTGCAGTAACAGACTTTTCCCACTGACCTTCTAAGTTGTCTTTGGCATTCATGGGTTGAGAAGTCTGGAAACTGCCACAGCTGCCCATCATCCAGTCCTCTGAAGCCTGCTCCATGGTCACTGTGGCATGCGTGCCCACACCAAACTGCACTCCTCTCCCCCCATGGCATGATATACCTTTCCTATCAGCCATCCAGGTTGTCTTGGGCTGGAAATTTGTTTTACTCTGTTTTTTTTGTGGGTTCTGCTGCTTTAGAATTTGTTTAGAGTCACTTTTTGTAGGTATTTGGAGGGCTTTGGGGGAGAGCTCTAGCAAGTCACTGCTTTTCCTCTACCATCTTGGCTCCACCCCCAAGAGTCTACTTCCAATGTGGAGTATATACTGTCCCAAGCTTCAGGCACTTGTACAGTTGTTTTCAGAGATACTTCTAGGGACCTGTAAATTTTCAGTTCTTCCAAGGAGGTATTATAAGGGGCGAGTTGTTTGCTCTCTACCACCACAACAAGCTCCACCATGCCAGCGCTCCTCCTCACCCCAGGACCACCCCTCAGAATTGTGACTCAGATCTAAGCACAGGCAAAGCAAGAGGTTCCTGCCTCAGCACTGGCAAAGAGATCCCTGCAATCTCTCTCTGATCAGCCACTCAATTACACCTCAGTCTGTGGGAGGGAAGCTCAGGAGGCAGCTGCGGCCAGTGCTTGGGACTTGTTACTGAGACCTAGTTTCTAACTCTCACCGCAGTCACAGACTTTTCCCACTGACCTTCTAAGTTGTCTTTGGTGTTCATCAGTTGAGAAATCTGGAAACTGCCACAGCTGCTGGGAATTCAGTTCTCTGAGACCTGCTCCAGGCCTGCACAACCATGCCGAACTGCGCTCCTCTCCAGCCCGGTGTGATATCCCTTTCTGATCAACCATCCAGGTTATCTTGGGCTGGAAATCTGTTTCACTCTGTCTTTTTGTGGGTTCTGGTGCTTTAGAATTTGTTTAGAGTCGTTTTTTGCAGGTATTTGGAAGGGTTTGGGGGAGAGCTCAAGCAAGTCACTGCTTTCCCTCATACCATCTTGACTCTGCCCCTGAAATTAATGATTGTTTCTATGATTTGTTCTTTGATCCCCCCATTCTTTAAAATTAGATTATTTAGTTTCCAATTAATTTTTAATCTGTCTTTCCATGACCCTTTAAAATATATAATTTTTATTGCATCACATTCTGAAAAGGATGCATTTAATATTTCTACTTTTCTGCATTTCATTATAAGACTTTTATGCCCTGATACATGGTCAACTTTTGTATAGATGCTATGAACAGCTGAGAAAAAGAAAAAAAAACATATTCTTTTCTATCCCTATTCAGTTTTCTCCAGAAATCTATTAAGTCTAACTTTTCTAAAGTGCTATTCACCTCATTAACTTCTTTCTTGGTTACATATTTCTGGTTCGGAGAGGGAAAAGTTGAGGTTCTTCATTACTATAGTTTTATTATCCATTTAATTTTACAACTTACTTAACTTCTCATTTAAAAAAAATTAGATGTGATACAATTTGGTACAGACCTTTTAGTATTGACATTACTTCATTTTCTATGGTACCTTTTTTTTTGGCAGGATGTTGTTTCCTTCCTTGTCTCTTTAATTTGATCTATTTTTTGCTTTTGCTTTGTTTCAGATGATGATTGCTACTCCTATTTTTTTTAAATTCAGCTGAAGCAGAATATATTCTTCAGCATTTTATATTTACTTTGTGTGTGTGTGTGTGTATGCTTCAGATGTATTTCTTATAAATAACATTGTAGGATTTTGGTTTTTAATCCATTTTGTTATCTGCTTCTGTTTTATGCGAAAGTTCATCCTATTCCCTTTCACAATTATGATTACTAACTATATATTTCCTCCATCCTATTTTCCCCCTGCTTATACTTTTCTTTCCCTCTCCTTCCACCCTTTCCCTCCTCACCAGTGTTTTGCTTCTGCCCACCACTTTCCTCAATCTGACCCCCTTCTATCAGTACTGCCTTTTCTTGTTCCACTCCCCTCCTATAGGGTAAGATAGATTTTTATACCCAACAGAGTGTGTATGTTATTCCCTCTTTGAGCCAAATCAGATGAGAGTAAGGTTCAAACAATGTCCCCCCATTCCTATATTCCCTCCACTGTAATCAGTCTTTTGCACCTTTTCATGTGATATAATTTGCCCTATTCTGCCTCTCTCTTCCCTCTTCTCCTAGTGCAATTCTCTTTTTTACCCCATAAGTTTTTTTTAATACTGCCTTATCAAAATCAACTTCAACCCACACTCTCTGTCTATATATACTCCTGACTGCTTTATAGTGATACAGTTCTTAAGAGTTACAAGCATTGTCTTCCCATGTAGGGATGTAAGCTGTTTAACTTTATTGAATAACTTTTCTTTTCTTTCTTGTTTACCTTTTTGTGCTTTTCTTGAATCTTGTATTTGAAAATCAAATTTTCTGTTTTACTCTGGTCATTTCATCAGGAACATTTGAAAGTCCCCTCTTTCACTGAATGTCCACTTTTTTTCTTTTGAAAGATTATGCTCTGTTTTGCTGGGTAGTTGATTCTTTGTTGTAATACGAGGTCCTTTGCATTCCAGAATATTATATTCCAAGCCCTCTGATCATTTAAAGTAGAAGTCACTAAATGCTGTGTAATCCTGATTGTAACTCTTTCATTATAGAATTGTTTCTTCACATCAGTGTTTTGACATTTTTGTCCTCTTCTGAGTTTGCTTTTTGATCTTCCCTGTCATCATTGTAGCTTTCTATGGTCAGACATTTTTCTGCTCCTTTCCAGCCTATTATGTAGTATTTAAAGTTGAGCTCTACGCCTGGGTCACAGAGGGCACTGTCCCAAGCTTCTTGTGCTGGAGAGCTGGGACCTGGTTGTTGGCTTGCTGTAGGGCTTGCCTATCGTATGGGGGCTCCTGGGCTGTCTTGTCTTCTGCTGTGCTGGAATGACTTGCCCTATTAATATCTGTTGCACCTGACTTCAGGGGCTGGAAACTCACCTGTGGCATCCTGTCTACAGGCCTCACAGCTTGTCTGCTGTGCTACTGAACTACTGAACTGGGTTGTTGATCTGTGCTGGGTCTAGGCTTGCCCTTACACTGCCTGCACTGTACTGTTCTCCCATTTTACCCAAGTGAGGTAGGGCTGTCCTGCAGTGCTTCTAAATTATTTTGGCCTGGAAAGTTGTTTAAATCTTTCTTTTGTGGATTCTGTCAATTGATAATTTATTTTGTTGCTTGATGTAAAGGTATTTCTAGGGATACTTGAGAAAGCTTAGGTAACTTCCTGCTTTTTCTCCACCATCTTGGTTCCCCTTGTGAGAGTTTCTATTTCTGTTGTGTTGTGTGGCTTACTGTGAATATTTTCCTCACTAAACCCATGCAGGCAGGTAGGATCTTTGTTTTACATGTGAGAAAACTGAAGCTCAGAGACCATGGGCTAATTGCCGAGAGTCACAGAACTGGCTCATGAATCCTGGCCCCTGACCAAAATCTATTGATCTTTACTACATCATGCCACTGCTCAGTCCTGTGTGCATCCACCCCCCACCCCCTTTCCAACTCCCCCTCCAGTGCCACACATAAAAAGGAATGGACATGGAGGTCAGCTTTTTGGAAGATGATTATGAAACTAAGAATTTTTTTTATCATCTACCCAGGATACGTGCTGGGTAGAGGTTCCTAGTGTACTAGAATCATAGAAGCTTGTATTGAATTTGCATCTGTATTTGTTTGTATTGAATTCTTTCTCCTTTTCCTTGTCTTTCTATTTTTCTTCTCCTTTTCTCTCTCCTCCTCCTTCACTGTCTCTCACTCTCTTTCTCATCCTTTATCCTTCCCCTCTGCTTCCACCTCCTTTATCTTGTCTTTCTCTTCCTTCTCCTTATTATCATTCTCATTACTTTTATTTTCCTTCTACTAAAGAACTATTCACATGCATGTTAGTAGCTGCTGATATTTCTTCTTCTGACAGGAATAAAACTGGTTGTAAAATGGAGAATAATAATAGCTAGTATTTTAATATAGCACCTACCATGTGCCAAACACTGTGAGAAGGGTTTTATAAATAGATTTTCATTTGATCCACACAACCACCCTGTGAGACAGAAGGTATTATTATGCCCAGGTAAACTTGACTAATGAGTTCATGATATGGAATTCAAATAGAGGTCCAGCATTCTTGAGCTATACAGGACATAATCTCAAAATCATGAAGTTGGAAAGGAACTTCAATGGTGTCAAACTCAAAATAAAATGGGGCCACTAAACCATGTGTCAGGATCTCTGAGGGCTACATATTGACTTACATTATCTATATTCTAATGCATTTTTATTTATTTTTTAAAATGTGTCTAAATTATATTTTAGTGTGATTCTACAGTACTCAGGAGTCATATGGGCACAATGCTGTCCACATGTTTGACTGCTACACAAATTTCTAAAGGTGGTTATATTTTGATTGTGTATATAAGATTGATAATTTAACTTATTTTTATAGTGTTATGAGATTTACAAAGAATGTATATGCAATAGTTCTGCATAAGATAAGGGGTAGATAGAATGTCTTAATTTCACAGATGATAAAAATGAGGTGCAGAGAAATGAATTCATAGGGATGAAATATCAAGGCCAAGACTTAATCCCAATCAAAGTAGTTTTTAATGAAAAGGACATTGGACTTGGAGACAGAAAGAGCTGCCTTCAAATACAACCTCAGACTCCTAATAGCTGTGTGACTGGAGAAAATAAATGAACCCCTCTATGCCTCAGTTTCCTTCTTGTAAAATCAAAGGGTGGAACTCAATGAGTCCTATGGCACTTTCCACTTGTAAATAAAAATAATTAGCTCTCCACTAGCAAACTCCATTACATATAGATTTTACCACCAGCGTTCTCATTGAGGAAAGATATTTGCATTATGAGGCAGATATAAAGTTTGGAATATTTTAACACACTTATTTCCCCAACTCTGCGCTTTTTTAAAATTTTAAACATACAATGATAATTTTTGGTGTTGTTTCAATTACCTTGGACAGCTCCTTCAGGTAAGCATCAATGAAGTCCAGGGTCTCCTCTGGGTTCAGGTCTTCCTTGTGTTGTTTGATCACACCTTTTACAAAAGACTGTAGCTTCTTCCATTCTCTAAAGAACTTCTGGTGAGATCCTGGCAGGAATTTCATTATCCAAGGAAACATATTGAAGAGCTAAATAATGTAAAAGGGGGTAGAGGGAGGAGAGATGAGTATCAGCTCCTGTTAGGCTACCCTGTCTCTCCATCTCCCTCACTCTAAGTCAGGCCAGGGTTAGTGACCATTTTTTTGTGTGTCATGGAATTTACCATAATTCCGTATCTAACCACTACTGAAGTCTGTCCTTCCTGTAACCACTGTTTATCTTCCTATACTGTTGCTCTCCTAACACCCAGGCTGGCATCTAACCATCTTTGTCTCATACATCGGCCCCTTGGCCATGTCTTGATGCACCTAGTAACTCTTTAAAGATGTCACCAATATAGGCAACCTCACAACCTTCAAAGAAGAAGGGGAGAAATTCTTCCTGGAACAATTGATAGCACTTGTGTCTGTATTTCCCTGTTAGTCCCACAGATTTTCTTTCCCTTGAATTTCCATTTTGTTCCTCTTGACACAATGAGACCCAATGTTATTCATGCTTTCCCTTCATTTTCTTCCATAGCCAGACTCCTGAGGAGTTAAGTGAAATCATGAGCCAGTGGCTCATGATGCCAGATGGAGTGCTAGAGTAAGTCTCAGGAAGACCTCAGTTAGAATTCTGTCTCATACACTTATTAACTGTGGGACAAGTCATTAATTTCTCTCAGCCTCACTTTTCTTATCTGTAAAATGGGGATAATAATAGCAACTATCTCAAAGGGTCATTGTGAGGATCTAAATAAATCAGTCAATCAACAAGCATTTAATAAGTACTTAGTATGTGCCAGACACTGTGCTAAGTGTTGGGCATACAAAGAAAGGGGGAAATGCAAGTCTCTGTCCTCAAGTAGCTCACATTGTAATGGGAGAGATACCCATAAATGCAAGATATATACGGAGTGGTTGAAAGGCAATCTCAGAGGGGAGGGTGCTGACAGATGGAGGGACTGAGAAAGACATCCTGCAGTAGGAGGTGAAATTTGAACCAATACTTGAAGGAAGCCAAGAGGTGGAGGTGAGAAGTGAGAGCATTCCAGGCATGAGGAACAGCCAGTGCAAAGGTGCTAGGTGGGAGCTAATATATGTTTACAAATCATAAATTTAAGCCCTTAAATTATTCGTGTCACTCTGATTGTGTCTATTTTATCTTTATCTCTCATTCTGTTTCTCTAGCTGTCTGTTTCTTTTCTCTACCTCTGAACCTCCCTTCCTCCCTCCCTTACTTTCTTGCTGTCTCTCTCTCTCTCTCTCTCTCTCTCTCTCTCTCTCTCTCTCTCTCTCTTTCTGTCTCCTATCTCCCCTGCAGAGGTGAGGATAACATTCCTGGTTTCTCCCAAACTCTGCTCAGGAGACATTTTCTCCATGAAGACTTTCCTGGTCCTCCTGGCTTCCAATGCAGCCAATACCAAAACTTTTCCCACTGTATTTATTAATTTGCATATACGCTTACTTGAGGGCATGTTGTCTCCTCCAGAAGAATACAAACCATGTAAGGTCAGGGACCCTCATTTTTGTCATTGTATCTTCATCCCCAAGCACAGTACTTGGCACACAGTAGGTGCTTAATAAATGCTTGTTAATTGTTAACCTTGGTAAAGATCTTAGAAAAACTTAAAAACTGTATATAAATGTGTTTCCTGTTATTTGAAGATCACAGTGTTCTGGAAAAGCTTGGGTCCCCCAGGCATGTTCTTCCATGTCATTGTCTATAAAAATCTTGTTTCATTCCTTTCCTCTTTTCAGTCCCTTTTACTGCCTAGAGGAACTCACACACAAGCTGACTCAGCTCCTGCCCACGTCTTACAGCCATGCTTCTTTTCATGTTTCTTTTCCCATGGAGGAAGTACAGGCCAAATTGAGACTGAGCCCACCCTGTCCAGCAAGGGGTGGTCTGTTACCTGACACTCCCATCTGATTTCAAGCACTATAACATCATCCAAACTCTTTAGCAGCTCCTGAAACTGAGAATCATGGTACTCAAAGCGATGCCCAAAAGTTATAGAGCAGATGATATTGGAAACAGCATTGTTGATCTGAAAGTGGGGGTCAAAGGGCTGTCCTGTTGAATGGAAGAGAAAGGGGACAGATAACTCTTCATTTCACTCATGTTCTTTAAAGGAACCCAGCAGAGCTTTCTACCTTTTTCTCTTAAACAATATTTCCTCACCTCCCCTCTCTTCCCCTTCCTGCTTTCTTATTATTGTCCATAACCAGCTACTGCTTAAATAGATGTGAGAAAAAAGAAAAGAATACACCCACTTTTTTAATGTTTAACCAAGACTTGGGATTTAATTGGCAGATTTTCCTTCAACATTGGTTACCTGTGGCTTTTGGCAAGTTACTTTATCTGTCTTTGCCTCCTTTGTATTTATCAATAAAATAAGGGGGTTGGATTAGATGACCTCTGAAGGCCCTTTTAGCCTCTATCTTTGATTCTGTATCTGATATATCATGTGCATAGGATGAGAAAGGTGTTCCCATCTGTGTAATGATCATGGGCATATATGTGCATATGTGTCCATAGATGATATATGTTTGCATATACCGTATACCAATACCCATAACTATGTATACTTGTGGGCTACTTGGATGCATATGAGTAGTAGAGCTGAAATTACAACTGGAGATTCTGGAATGAAAGGAAAAGATATGAAAAGGTGAATAATGAAGGTAGCCAGTATAAGGAAGTGTGTAAAGTACTAGACCTGGAGCCAGGAAGATCCCAACTACCTCTGACATTTACTAACTGGGTGACCTTAGTTCTAGTGTCTTTCCACTATTGATTATTTCCAGTTTCTCCTGTTTTTTAGAGTGTTTGCACATAGTTGTTTGCATGTTGTCTCCTCTCTTAGACTAGGAGCTCTTTGAGGACAGAGACTCTCTTTTTTCCTTTCTATATCCCCAAGATTTAGTCTAGTGCCTGGAATATAGTAGGTACTTGCTAAATATTTGTTGACTGAGTGAGTGACTTTGGACAAGTCATTTAACTGCCCCACTCCTCAATTTTCTCATTTGCATAGTGGGAGGGAGGTTTGGATTGATGGGATCCAAGATTCATCCTTATCCTAATCCTATGATAATAAGAGGAAACAGCAGAAGAGGAAGAGAAAGAAAGTGGAGAAGGATGGGAAAAGGAAAAAGAAGCAGCATAGAAATAGGAGAAAGAGTTGAAGAATGAATGTCTACAATAACAAAATTGTGAATAGAAAGATAATTTAGATGAGCTTAAGGACCTGGATCGATGCAATACCAACCACAATTCCAGAGGACCAGCAATGGCACCTGCTACCCACTTCCTGACAGACAGATTGTGGACTTAGGTTACACAATGACATATATGTCATTGGGCATGGGCAACGTAAGAATTTTTTTTTTGCCTGACTATATTTGTTACTAGGGTTTTGTTTTTCCCAGTGTGAGGAATAAAATGAAGGAAAGAAAATAAATGATTAGTTGAAAAAAAATCAAGATTTTAAAAAATGGAGATGACAATATGTAGACATGTGTGTGTATATGTGAGTGTGTGTGTGTGTGTGTGTGTGTGTGTGTGTGTGTGTTCTAATGAGTAGAAAGAGGAGAGCAAGATGGAAGAGACAAGAAGAAAGATAAGAATGAGCGGGAAGGCACCAAAAAGAAATAGATGATTCAGTGAGCAGAAAGGAAGAAGGATAATTAGGAAGAAAAAAGAGTTAGAGAAGAGCAGCATGAAAGAATAGAGGCTGGGGTATGTGTACTTTCATGTGTGTAGGGATTTCCTAGACTGGTCAGCCAAGGCAGGACTGCATGTGTGGCATTTTAAGAATTGAGGCATGTAGGGTCTATGTGTTGATGACAGAAAATAATTATGATGGCATTCAAGAGAATGGGCCATCAAGGGATTCCTTTCTTTGCTTATTGCCTCATTTCTTTCTAGAGGACAATGTTGGGTCTTCAAAGACCTTCCCAGGGGCTGGAAGGTGGAACATTTTGTGTGTCTTCTAGTCTAGGGATGACCTCCTTTCCCTATTCCTCCCATCCACAGTTACAGATCTTTAATTATCACTTGGACAAAAGGACAATTAGAAGCAATTGAAAATACCTCTGCCTGACCAGTACTTACCTTTTTGTTCCCTGATAGCTTCAATGAGATATTTGGACTCTTCCCAGATGCGATCTTCCAGGCTCTTCTTTCCCAAACCAAAGTTCCTCAACGTCATTAAGGCAAATCTTCTTTGCTGTCTCCACTCTTGGCCAGTAGACATTATTAAGCCTAAATGATAATAACAATTTATATCAATATTTCAAAAGATCTATAATTTTGCTGGTGTAGTTATTCCCTCTACCAGCAATTGAATTCAATTGAACAAGCATTTAAAAAACAAAAAAACAAACCAAAAAAAAACACCTATTATGTGCCAAACACTGTGCTGGATATACAGATAGTAAGGGCTGGACATTTCCTGCCTCAAAGAATTTATACACAGATTAGGGAAATAACAAGTTTGATTGTAGGGTATATGGAAATACCTGGAAGTCCTAAAGACAAAGCAGAGGGAGATGTGAAAGCTCAGGGGTCTGAAGGGTCTATCAGTAGGCCATGTACCTTAGGGTACATAAGTATGAGCTTCTGATTTCCTCAGTCAGAGGTGACTACTGGATGAATTTCTGCTTTGGAGAAGACAGCTATGGATGGGGGAGGGGCCCAAGGCCTAATCTAGATGACCAGATCCACTTTGAGCAGCTTAAGTCATTTTACTAGTCCCTTATTGATTTCTTCCACGTCACAGTCTAGGCAGGGTAGTGATGCCTTGACTCATGGGTGCTGGATGTCCCACAAGCAGGTTTATGGTCTCCTGCTTTGCTCGATGTCATCTGGAACTGACAAGGCCCCTTCACCTTGGTGACAGTGAAGTATTAAAGAGTCAACTCCATTTCTCTGTACCCAGGAATGGATAGGGGTAAAAGAGGGACCTTGGGATATTCCTTTTCCAATAAGTATCTTTGCTATGAAGAACTTGGAAACTGAGACCTAGAGAGGGTAAGGGAATTACTCAACCTCACCCAGGTGGAACATGACCGAGCTGATATTCAAAATGAGACCCTGAGGCTCCCCAAGCTGCGGCCTTTCCATTACTTCTTGCTCTCTCATAAGAGTATGCTTTCTGCTATAAGACTGGCCTCTTACACACATCGCATGAAGGCCCTACTTTCAGGCCTGGAAGGCCTTTTGGAGTGCAGTAAGTCACCACACGTTTTTAGGCAGCCCAGGCCTGGGGGACTGAACTGAGACATCTTCACCTTCTTGTCTCAAAGTCAGAATGTCTCCTTGTTGACCTGATTTGTGAATGGTTTATCTTCCCATGTCACCAAAGTTCTATTTCACCAGTGTGTTAAAAAAGATCAAATAACAGAGAGAGTTTATAAGAGTGAAAATGTGTCAACAAAAAAAGAAATGGTGGTGCTCTTGACAAAACAAAAAATGGAAAGAAGCAGAGAGATGTGTTTGGGCCAAGAGAATCATGGAAACTCACACTGGTGGCAAATGTCATATTATACAATCTGATAGGTTCATCCCAATAACAAGCAGTAAGGCATAAATTATTGTTAAGATAAGAAGAGTGAAGAGGAACTAGTAGAAAGTTAACAGTATTGTATTGATGGTGTCATGTGGAAGAGAGATTAGCTTTTTTCTGCTCAGCCCCCCAGGGCAAAACCAGGAGCAATCTGTGAAAGATGTAAGGGAGACAACTGAAGCTGGAAGAAAGGAGAAACTTCTGACCAGTTAGAATTGCCCTAGAGTGTCATGGGCTTCTTTGAAAGGTGGTGGGCTCCCCATCCTCGGAGGTCTTCAAGCAGAGTCTGGATGACCATTTGTTAGGAATGTTGAAATGGGATTCCAATTCAGGTTCAGGTAGTCTTGGGCAACTACAAAGATCCTTTATGCCCCTGAGATTCCATACTTCTCTCAAATGTCAAAGTATGCATCCTGAGCTCTTTCACTCATTCATTCAAGAAGCATTTATTTGACATTGAAGATGCACAAAGCTCTGTATTAAGTGATGATAGAGATACAGGCAGTATTAGACTGGTTGAGCTCTAATGGAAATTACATTTCCTTCTTGTTGGGAAGGCAAGCCAGAAATTCCTCCATAAATGCATAAATATCAGTCCATAAACCTTTATTATTATGTCTTAGGGACTGTACTAAGAAATAGCATGAATCAGTATTATAAATTAATACGTAAGTTCTAGGCTGGCACAAAATTCCTTGATATCAGACACAGGAGAATTTATTATTGACAAGTGATAGCTTCATGGAGTAGTTAAGTATGTGAATTGGTTCTTGCAAGATTTCAAGAGTCTAACAGGTGGGGAAGGAGAATACTACAAATGAAAGGCATAGCATGGAGTAAAAGTGTAGTTCATAAGCTAGACCTTTGTCTTAGAGTTAAGAAAGCCACGATTTAAATTGTGACTGATATTTTAGAACTTTAGCCTTCAATGACCTCATCTGTAAAATGAATGTTGGGGTTGGACTGTGTGTACTCCAAGTTTCCTTCCAGCTCTAAATCTGTGATTCTGTGACTGACCTGGGTGTGGGATTCAGAAAGGGACATTTGGGAAACAATGCCTTGGTTAGTTTGGCTAAAGCGGGGAGGGACACAAACATGATATGTCACAGATAAAGATGGAAAGGTTAACTGAGTGACCATCAATGTTGTGGTAAAGAATTATAGATCCCTCTGAATGCCCAAACTAGAAGGATTCAGTCTGATAGGACCTAACTCCAATTAGTCCCTTACTATGCTGGCCAATCCTTCTACTCTGCCCTTAATGACTCCCTATCAAAGTCTTTACAGTGACTTTTCCAAGTCTTCATATTCTCTCCTCCACTATCAAGCCAAATTTAGGGCACATGTCTAAGTGTCTAAGACTCCTACTTCTAGAGGAAGATGTTCTCTCATGGGTTTCAGTTCCCTGCTTTCATTCCATTAAGTCAATAGCAGAATCAATTCCACCCCCCCCCCCCAGTAATAGAAGAATATGTATCACTAATACATGCTAACTTCTTCATCTTTATTCCCATCTACTCCCACCACCTCTCCCTAGTCACCTCCCATCACCTCTCCCCTCTAAGACTTTAACCTACAAAAAAAATTAGGGAAATACAAGAAAAATTCTGAAAATAAATTTAACCAATTAGAGAAAAAAGAGATACAAAATCTAAAGGAAGAAACTAACTCCTTAAAAACTAGAATTTGGCAAGTGGAATCTAAAGACATCATAAGACAGCAAGAAAAAATAAAACTAGAAAAAATAGAAGAGAACCTGAAACATTTCATTAGAAAAACACCTAATCTGCAGAATAGATTGAGGAGAGACAATGAAAGATTGTCCATCTACCTGAAAGCAGTGATAAAAAAAATAATCTGGATACAATATCACAAGAAATTAATAAGGAAAATTGCTCTGAAGTTCTAGAAAAAGAAGGTAAAGTAGAAATTGAAAGAATCCACTGAACACCACATGAAAGAGAAGCAAAGAAGAAATCTTATGGGAATGCCATAGCCAAGTTTCAAAATTCCCAGGTTAAAGAGGAAATATTGCAAGGAACAAGAAAGAAAAAAATACTATAGAATAACAATCAGTATTTTACAAGACCTAGCAAAAACTACACTAAAAGACCATAAGGCTTGGAACATTAGATTTCAAAGAGCAAAGGAGTTGGGGTTGCATCCAAGAATAGCTAATGCAGCAAAGGTGAGTGTAATCCTTAATGAAAAAAAAAAGACATTTGATGAACTGAAAGATTTTCAGGTATTTGTAACAAAAAGATCAAAACTCACTGGAAAATTAGACGCAAAAGATTCGGAAAAAATATACAAGAAAACCATTAAAGACTAATTATACAGATCTGATTAAGCTGAGATTAATAAAATTGAAAGTGAAAAAAAACCACTGAATGATGAAGGATAAGTCAAAGATATCTTTCACAGAATCTTAGAGATGAAAAAAATATTTATCATAATTCAAAGCACTCACCAAATGTTTTAAAGACATGGAAGTGGAGAGGAAGTTGGGGGCGATCAATAAACACCTGGTCTTGGTTGACCAGGACCTCCTTGATCAGTGGCAATCCAGTTACCATCATTAAGGCAGTATTTCCCACATCCATGCAGAAAATATTTCCATATTTCTTGACAAACTGAAAAAAAATTAGTTTCGATTGCAAACTTTCATTGCTTTTCTGGCTATTTTTTTTTTGTCTGCACAGTTATCAGATGACATTCTAGCAATGTGAAACATTAATTACAATGGAGTCCACTTAATTCAGTCTGATCTAATCCCACTGAATTTAGTTCAATTCACCCCAATAAATACTGAATGATCCAACTATATCCTAAGTGCAGTGCTTGAAGATGAGCTGACAGTCACAAACACCAAATAATTCCTTCCCTTGAGGTATTGACATTGGGAGGAAATGATCTGTGCATATATAAGTAAATACAGAATACCTATAAAGGAAATTCTATGTGCTTTCAGGGGAGACCAGCACCTGGGAGGGATCAGGAAGGTTTCCTGAAGGAGATGGTCCCCTGAAGCTGAGCTTTGATGGAAACTGGGAATTCCAAAAGATTCAGCAGAAGAGTGAGTATATTCCAGGCTCTGAAGTGGCTGCTACATTCAGGGCACCATGCTAGGAATATATGACAAAGAACAACTGAGAGTTTAATATGTGGGAAAGACTTAGAGGTCAACACTTGAACCATTAGTAAGTTCATTGGAGTGGGTAGCATGTAAGCTCCCAGAGGACAGGGACAGTTTTATTTTTGTTTTCTTAGTCTCCAGCACCTAGTATAATACCTGGCACATAGCAGGTAATTATGAAATGATTGTTAATGGCTTGATTGATTGGGCCTCTCCCTCACCACCACTTATCAAAGCCTTTCAAAACTCAGTAGACTCTTTGAGAGAGATTAGAGGAAAAAATCAATCAATGCTGCTGTCATCATGGTCATGAGCCTCTCTGAACTTAGCAAAGCTTGTCCTGAGGTCAGAGACACCCTGAGAGTCTGTCACCACACTCTTGTCTGAAGCCATTACAGCTTGATGGGGCCCAAGAATGCTGGTCTTCTGCTTCAAGGACCTCAGAAAGTGAAGGACCTCAAGTGGATAGCATATGACGACTATTTTCAGGAGCCAGTGATATTTAGACTTCAAAAAGAAAAAAAAAATGAGATAATGGGTGGGATGTGATAAGGGCTTATGACTTGAAGTCTAGGAATATCTGGATTTAGATCCTACCTTTAACCCCTGCCTGTAACCAGTCACGGAATGTTTTCTAAGATTTAGTTTCTATATATGTAGTAGTGATCTCAAAGGGGTGTGTTGAGGATCAAATGGCATGAATGCAAAGTTCTCTATAAATGTACAAGATTATATCTGTCTCACCTGGGAGGCAGCATGGGCTAGTGCATAGAGAACCAGGGTTCATGTTCCACCCCTGACCCATGCCAGCTGCATGGCTCTTGCCTAACACTTAACCTTTGAACCCAGGAAGGAGTTCTCCAGTGGGTTACTACTGTTTCTGTGCTTGGCCCTGGGCTAACATTTAATCAGTGACTCAAATAAGGGCACACGTAGGATACTCATCTGATTTTCAGACAACACTAAGTCTGGAAGGGTGACGGGGTGATGCGGTCAACCAAAAACATTTCAATGGGCTGTGGTGGGGCTGAATGCAATAAGGTAAAATTCAAAAGGGATAAATGTAAAGCCTCACACTGAGAAACAAAAACCAATTTCACAAGTATACTTGCTCTGAAAAAGATCTGGTTCTTGGCAACTTGGTTTTCTTTAAATTTCAATAAATGCATTTCATTGAAAACAATTTCCTTTATAATCCTATTTTACGCAATTAAAACCATGATTCTGAAGGAATGCCCATTGGTTTCCTCCAGAATGACTACCAGAAGGGTCCAGGACACAAAAAAGGTGAAACATTTCTTATATAGAGGTTGAATAAACTGTACCTAATATGAGTTAGCAGTGTGATATGGCAGGCAAAAAAATAGTCATTGTTAGTGTTTGGTGAACTTAGTTGAAAGGAACATTATTGGGATGTTGGCAGTATAATAATAATACCCAGAATTGACAGATAAGGCAAGTGAACATGAGAGACCTGATGTGGCTTGTTCAAAGTCTTAAGATCAGAGTCATGGACCAAGGGTACTTAACCTTGTGTGATTTTGTGTGTGTGTGTGTGTATGTAGTTTTGGGGGGGTTGTTGTCCCTTTGGGTAGCTTCTCAGAAAAAAGTTTTTAAATGTGTAAAATAAAATACATAGGATTATAAGCAAACCAAGTATATTAAAATGGAGTGATCAAAAAATGTTTTTAACTCAAATTCAATGGCCCCAGTGAAGTGCCTCTGATTCGAGAGTTCGAAGGGACCTCAGAGGCTGCCTATGCGATTTCTGCCAGTCAGTCTATTGATGAACATTTATTAAGAGCTTATTCTGTGCCAGGTACTGTGCTGAGCACAAAAAAGCAAAAGACAGTTTCTCAAGGAGCTCACCTATCACTTTATAGATAACAATAACAAAAATAATAGCTAACATTTATATTCTGCTTAATGTGTATCAATCACTTTGTGAAGCACTTTACAATTATTATCACATTGGATCAGAATCACAGAAACTGAGTCAGAAGGGACCTTAGTGGCCATCTAATCCTGACCACATACAAAAGTTAACTCCACAATGACACTCCCTACAAGTGATGAGCTTATGGCTTTCTCCAGGTCCCACAAGTCGGAAGGGGGATGTGAACCCAGGCCCTCTAAGCCCCAAACCAGACTTTCTTTCCATTGCAAGAGGCTGCTTCCCAGGTAGGCCCAGAGCATGGATAGACACCAAGGCTTGTGGCTGCCCAATCCAGCACATTCCCCAACACCCCAGTTCCTATGCCCTCTCACAGGCAGTAGATTCTTGCTCTCCCATCTCACTCCTTACCTTTTGGATGGTGATTTGGGGGTTTTTAAAGTCCATCTGGAAGAAGTTGCCCAATATGGGCAGCCCAGGAGGGCCAGGGGGATAGTTGTGATGCCTCCTCCTCCTCCTCTGCAGATACTGTGCCAGGATGAGGAAGGTGGCAGAGAAGAGAAGGAGGATCTGCAGGGAGGCTCTTTCCCAAAGGGAAGGGAGCACAGTTCCCAGAGAGAGCTGCATTTTTCCGCAGCTCCGACACCAAGGCCAGACAAGCCAAGCTCCTCCTCCCTCCTCCTCTTCCTGCAGCAACAGCAGCAGCTCTGGGGCCACCAGGAGCAGTGTTTGTATGAGAGACAGAGCTCAAGCTTTATTTGTCATCTTAGAGCTGCTGCCTGGATTGGCTTTATAGGCCAGGCAGTGAGAGCTCCAGGAAGTGCCAGTCTCCTCTCTGTGCCCCTGCCCTCTGCCCTCTGCCAGGGCCTGCCTCTAGGGAGTAAACATGCCCCACCCCTGCAATCTTCTGCCCTGAAAAGAAGACAGGGCTTGTCTGCTGGGAACCAGAGAGACAACTTGGCCAGAGTAGCCTGGGAAGGCTCCACACGCAGGCAGATCCACCCAGTGCACCAAAATCAAAGGCCTGGACCTTTGAGGCAAGAAGGGACCCAGAATGGCATCCCCTTTTTTTAGGTAAACAGCACAGTGACAACCAGAGCAGCCAGGAAATTGACAAGGTCCCACAGCTCTTTGTAAGTTTCAGAGCCTTCATTGGAACCAGACTCAACTGGCTTCAAGTCAGTCCTCTTTTCCCTATTACAAATTGCCTCCAGACAAACTTCAGAACTAAGGTAGAGGGTCTCTAAAGCTGGAATCCAGGAATCTCTGAGAGGTATGTGGATAGACTTTCAGTGGGTCTGTGAACTTGAATGGGAGAAAAGAATTTCATCTTTACTGGAATTATCAGAATAAAATTCCAATAGATTTTTGATAAATTGGGATATTTAGAATACAATTCTGACAGAATTAGAATAAACTAGAATAAAATTCTAATAGAATTGGAATAAATGGAATAAAATATCAATATAATAGAAATAAATGGAATAAAATTCTAACACACGTGGAATCAATTGGAATAATCTGAATAAATTCCCAATACAATTGCAATAGTAGGAGATAAAAGTCTAATATAATTGGACTAAATTGAAATTCCAGTATAATTGAAATAAAGTTCCAGTGTAATTAGGGAAAAAATGGGATAACTGAAACAAAATTCCAAAATAATTAGAATAAATAGGAATAATTGGAATGACTGAATACAATTCGAATATATTTCAATATAATTGGAACTTCATTTGTAATCCTATATATGTTATTTTATGCATTTACAATATCATTCTGAAAAAGGATCCATAGGCTTCAGCATAATACCCAATTGGTTCAGGACATAAAGAAGATGAAAACCACCATCTCTGATTGGCAGGTACTCCTCAGTGTTTGGAACTACTTTTCAAACCTTCCTCAGTCCATGTGGTTGGGAGCAGGAGCCAGGGGTGAATGGAAATTCTTGTGTTTTCCCTTCCAATGGTCTTCATGGAACAGTGGGTAAAAAAACTGATTTGGAGTCATAGGGTGTGGGCTTGAATTTCAGCTCTTCTGATTTTGCTTCCCTGGGCCTCTATTTTCTCATCTGTAAAAAAGGAGGTTGGATTCTCAGAAGTGCCGAACACAAGACACCTGCCTGAAGCATCATGGCTCTTCACTTCTGAGTAGCGCCAGGGGAAAACTAAAAGGTAATTTCGAAATGTTTAACAAAATAAAGATACCACACAACATTTACAACACCAGTATGTGACTTTCTAAACCTGCGGGTTGACGTGCCTGCACCAGATGGTCTCAGCAGTCCCTTCCCACTCAAAAGCTGTGCTGTCTCACTATGGAATGAGAGGCTGTGTCCCCTGTCCTCAGGCATTGTGTAAACAGAAGGTTAAGGGAGATACCTTTTGGGCAAAAGGCCAGTCAATGACCCACAGTTTATTTATCAACCATAGAATGTTTTATCTGGAAGAAGTCTTAGAGGTGGTTGGATAATAGCGTCACACATCTGGAGCTCTAGCGATCTCAGAGGTCATCTAGTCCAATGTTCTCATTTTACAGATGAGGAAACTGAGGCACAGAGAAGATGTGATTTGACAGAGGGGACCATCATCAATCACCATTATCCTGATACTCTATAGGGATTTAAGGTTTACAAGGAACTTTGCATGTGTTATCTCATTTGCTCTTTACATCAAACCTGTAAAATAAATGTGATTATTATGCCCATTTTACAGATGGAGAAACTGAGGGTGAGACAAGTCCAGAGACTTGTCAAGGGGTTGTATAGCCAGTACGTGTCTGAGGCACGATTTGAATTCAGGTCCTCTGAGCCCAAGTGCAGGGCTTGCAGCTGCCAAGGTTAGGTAGGTAGTCATTTGCAGGGGTGAGTTTCAATCCCAGGTCCTCTGACTGCACATTTTCCCACTATATCATCCTGCCTCCCATCAGCGATAAATGCATTGGAAATAGTGAACAAGATAAAAAATCTCTAAATGGTCCTCAGCTCAGCTGTATCTCTTCTGTGATTCCATCCTGCAACTCAGAAGGCTTTATCTGCATTCACATACATACATATATACATATATACATATATACATATATACATAGACACACACACACATACACCTATTTCTCTCTGATATGTGTGTGTGTGTGTGTGTGTGTGTGTGTGTAAAACCACTTCACCACTCCACCTCCAAATAAAAATAGTCCTTGAGATTATGATATAGAAGGAATAGTTGCAGGACTTGGGGATGCTTAGCCTAAAGGAAAGTCTGCATTTGGGAGAGGGTTGGGCATGGAGCTCGCTTCATTTCTTTGATGGGTTGCTAAGTGAAAGAAGAATTTGCCTATAACTCAAGTAAAGAGAATCTATTTCAAATTCATTTATAAAATGTTTATAAAAATGTATTTCTTGAGAAGGAGAAATCACCAAAAAATAAAAATAAAGTTCATGGCAGACACTGGTGCCCTATAGAGAGACATGTCAGTTATCTTCACGTATAGAATAACTAAGCCTATGGAAGCTGATAAACTTGCCTCGAGATAGCAAGAAGAGAAAAGATTATAGATACCAGGACAGTGCCTTGGCTAATACCTATGATCAGGTAGTAGAACAAAAATGGTAGCTTATCATATATCACTCCTCTTCAACTAGGCGGTGCCAGAGTACACAGAGCCTGAAGTCAGGAAGACTAGACTGAGTGCAAATCTGGCCTCAAACACCTACTAGAAGTGTGAATGTACGCAAATCAAGCTCTGCCTGCCTCAGTTTCCCTATCCATAAGCAGTAAACTGGAGATCATTATAGTACCTACCTCATAGGATAGGTACATCTTACAGATGAGAAAACTAAGGCAAATAGAGATTAAGTCACTTGCCCAGGGATCACACAGCTAGTATCTGAGCCAGATTTGAACTTGGGTCTTTCCAACTCAAGCCTGGAGCTCTATTCACTGAACCACCTAGGTAGCCCACTTGAGAACTGAGTGGATGACGGAGTAGAATGGGGAAAGACTCATGGCTAACATTTATATGCTACTTTAAGGCTTGCAAAGTGCTTTACAAATGTTTTCATCTGATCTTCACAGCAACCTTCAGAGGTAGGTGCTATTATTATCCCCATTTTACAGATGAGGAAACTGAAGCAGACAAAGGTTGAGTGATATTTCCAGAGACTCAGTATCTGAAGCAGGATTTAAACCCACATTGTCTAGATTTCACATCTAGCACTCCATCTACGGTGCCTTCTTTTACTGACCAACCAGCAAGCCATTGCAATAGCCAGTAATGTGAGGCTATGTGTGCTTGTGCCAGGATGGTGACAATATCAAAGAAAAGAAGGGGGTACACATGAGTGATGTTATGAGGGAAACATCAACAGGCCTTGGCAGAAGATTGGATATGGATGTGAGAGAGGGTGAAGAGTTCAGGAAGATTCCCAGGTAGAGAACCTAGGTGACTTGAAGGATGGTGGCATCCTCAGAAGTAAAAGGCAAATTAAGAAGAGGTGGTATTATTTTGGATAGGTTGAATCTAAGATATCAAAGGGTCATTTGCTCTGAGATCTCTATCAGGCATTTGGAGATAAGAGACTGGAAGTCAAAAGAGAGGTCAGGGCTGGCTAAATAGATTTGAGAACCATCAGCTTAGAGATGATCATTGAATTTATGGGATCTGAGGAGATCAACAAATGAAATAGTCCAGGGAGAAAAGAGAAGAGGACTCCGGACAGGAGTGGATGCCTATTTCTGGCCAAGTCATTTAAACATTCAGGGTCTCTGTTTGTTCTCTATGGTTATAATCTGCAGATCAGGCCCAAATCTGCTTTTACATCCAGAGAGTTTCCTATAGCAATGAAATCACAGATCTAGTCCAAAAATTGTACAACCGTGTGACAGGCTCTGTAGGGGCCTTACTTTAGAAATAGAGCTGTTAATTCTGTATTCCCAACCCACCCCACTCCCAAATCCATTAAGAAGCGGTCAAGACATTCTATGGCCTTGTATGCATACATTACTTAGTGACTGTGAAAAAAATAAATTGAATACTGGTATGAGAAGAGAATAATTGTGAGTGTGATTGTGTGAATGTTGAGTGTGGACAGTAGGAGTGGTTTGAAGGTGCATGGGGGAGTGGATGGGTGAGTCTGGATCTTGGTCCCTGCGGAATTGGCTTGTTTACCGAGAGAGTGAACTTTGATTTAGGATATATGGAGGGGGTGGAGAATTGGGGTGGGGCAAACGTGGAGTTCCCAGTGAGATTGTGTGCTCACCCGGTTTTAGTGCCCTCTTCACAAGGGGACAATGATAAAAGATTCCTGAAAGACGTGGCCTATCTGAATGGTACAACTCTGAGTCTGCATTTAAATGTGATAATATAGGGGGTGAGTACTCAAAAGAACTTGAAATGATGGAGATCAGGATAAATGGGCATGCCCCAACAACACTGTACATACTATAACCAACTGCAGCTAGTTGGTACAAACTTTGTAAGTTCTCAACTATGTTCATTACTCTTGGGTTTTTGAGTTATTCATTGCCAAAGATTTTCAGGAGTTATTTTCAGGTTCTGGAAGACAGGGAGTTCTGAAAGTCCAAATGGTAGGTAGCCAAGCTTTTGTTTTTTTGTTTTTTTTTTTACAATTTATATTGCTTTCTGTATTTTGCATGTTAATTTTCTAGCACTAGTGATCACAAGTCCTAGATTTATAGAATCATAGATCATCGTGCTGGAAGATACTTTGAAGATATTTCTTCTAACTCCCTCACTTAATAAATGAAGACATGAGGCAAAAAAACAAGTTTAACATACTTGGTGTGTGTCAATGGGCAAGTCTCATACCCCAAACCATAAGTGAGACCTACTTAAGCATCCTTATCAACAAATTGTAATAAAATAATTCTTAGAGCCAAAGGGACCTCAGAGGCCATCTACTCCAAATTCTTCATTTTACAGATGAGGAAACTGAGGCAAACAGGGTTAAGTTACTTGCCCAGGATCAAATAGCTAGTATGTGTCTGAGCCCAAATTTGAACTCGGGAAGATGAGTCTTCCTGACTACAGACTTGGCACTCTATACACTACACCACTTTACACAAGTATTACATGTTAGAGGCACAATTTGAAGGAAAATTTGGGTTTAAATATTGCTTCAAAATTTGCTATGCATTTTTTCTGTACCTCAGTTTCCTCATTTGTGAAAAGAGGTGGTTAGATTTAATGACTTCTAAGATCCATTCTAGCTCTAAATCTATGATTTCCTAAGCAGCTTGGGAAATAATTTCATTTCTAGGTACCTAGGTGCCTTTGCAAGGATGTGGTAATTGACAACCAGAAGAAAAGAGAGATTTGCAGAAAAGTCAGAAAGCAACACATTCCAACTGGAAAAAATGCACATTTGAAGAGAATCTGGGTCCTATGTAGACATGCTTTCTAACTCCTTTATGGATGACAAGGGATGATTCTGAGAGAGAAATCCACGGTTCATCACTGGCTGTTTTAATAGCCTGATGTGCCCTAGAAAGTTTCTGTCAAGATAAGACCATTATAGAAGAGACAGACACCCAAGTAACAAACTGCCACTATTTCCCAGCCAGGATATCCATTTTTAGAGAATAAAAGAAAACAAAACAAAACAGAAGGATGTTGGTTCCTACTGCTTGAGACTGTGGTATATTCACATTAAATTCTTCCAAAATCTTGTATGGGAGGATGGATTGTAGTGGGGAGAGACTGGAATTAGGCAGACCTGCCATCAGGTTTTTGTTATAACCCAGGAGTGATACGATATGTGCCTACACCAGGGTGTTAGCAGTGTCAGAAGAGAGAAGAGGGCACATTCGAGAGATGTTGCAAAGGTGAAGTCAACAATCCTTGGCACCATATTGGATGTAGAAGGATGGCTCTTAGGTGATGGGCATTCATAGTTATAGGGAATTTTGGAGGTGGGGCAGAGGTTAGGGGGAAGGATAATGAGTTCAGTTTAAGATGTTTACTGGACATCCAGTTTGAGATATCTGAAAGGCTATTGGATATGTGAAATGAGAGGTCAGTAGGACAGTATAGGTAGATTTGCAAACTATCAGCAGAGAGATGGTAATTAAATTTAGGGTTAGGGTTGCCAGGAAATATGGAAATTTTTTTGGTGTTATTTGCTTGGTAAAAGTTAGACTGAATGACCTCTGAGATCCCTTCCAACTCTGAAACTCTATGGGCTTATGATTTTGTCTTTAGGCCCTTTGACCCAAATGAAGGTGTAGGTGCCAACAGAGCCACCTACATCTGAAATCACACAATAAAATCAAAGTCCCAGGTCAAAGTCTTTTGTTTTGTTTTCTTTTAAGTTTTTAAAAATTATTTTATTTTTAATTTGTGCATTCAAACAAGCATTTCTAAAACAGTATAATAAAAATAGGATTGCACATGAAACTGCAAATCTACTATGCACAACTTAATATTCCTTTCAAATATACAACAAAATTACCATCTAAATTTCTTTATTTTTCCTTTTTCTTCACTCCCTAACCCTCCCTAGAGGGATATATGTGTGTGTATGCATATATATATATATACATACATACATATATATGTAAAATTATTCTGTACATACTTTTATTTATCATTTCTTTCTCTGGATGCACGTAACATCTTTCTTCATATGTCCTTTATAATTAATTGAGATATTTATAAAATACAAAATAACTTATTCATTCAGACCCATTCTATTTTTTTTAAGTAGCAGCAACACTTATTATATTGGCATGATCCAGGCATGAACACTAGAAATCATTCCAATTATTTAAGCCATTCTCTATTTTTTTTACAGGTTATACATGTGTAGTCATGCAAAGCACTTCTATAGTAGTCATGTTGTGAAAAACTAAGTCTATTTCCCTTAATCCTATCCCACCCCCTTCATTTATTCTATTCTCTCTTTTGACCCTATCCCTCCTCAGAAGTGTTTGCTTCTGATTACCCCCTCCCCCAATCTGCCCTCCCCTCTATCATCCTCCTGCTCTCTTGTCCCCTTCCCCCCCTATTTTCCTGTAGGGTAAGATAGATTTCCATACCCAGTTGAGTGTGTATGTTATTACCTCCTTAAGCCAAATTTGATGAGAATAAGATTCACTCATTTCCTCTCACCTTCCCCCATTTCCCCTCCACTTTAAAAGTCTTTTCTTCTCTATTTTACGTGAGATAATTTACCTCTTTCTACCTCTTCACTTCTCCTTCTACCGGTATAATCCTCTCTCATCCCTTAATTTTATTCTCCAGATATCACCCCTTCATCTTCAACTCACCCTGTGCCATCTATCTATCTATCTATCTATCTATCTATCTATCTATCTATCTATC
>NW_020949602.1:6745779-6802538 GCF_900497805.2 Vombatus ursinus
ATCTATCTATCTATCTATCTATCTATCTATCTATCTATCTATCTATCTATCTATCTGTCTACATATATTTTTTCCCTTCAACTACTCTAATACTAACAAAGGTCTCATGAGTTACAAATATCATCTTTTTTTTTTCATTTAGGCAATTGGGGTTAAGTGACTTGCCCAGCGTCACACAGCTAGTAATTGTTAAGTGTTTGGTCTGAGGCCGAATTTGAACTCAGGTCCTGCTGACTTCAGGGCCAGTGCTCTATCCATTGAAACACCTAGCTGCCACACAAATATCATCTTTCTATGCAGGAATGTAAATAGTTCAACCTTAATAAGTCTCTTATGATTTCTCTTTCCTGTTTACCTCTTCATGTTTCTCTTGAGTCTTGTATTTGAAAGTCAAATTTTCTATTCAGCTCTGGTCTTTTCATCAAGAATGCTTGAACATCCTCTATTTCACTGAATATTCATTTTTTCCCCTGAAGGATTATACTCAGTTTTGCTGGGTAGGTGATTCTTGGTTGTAATCCTATCTCCTTTACCCTCTGGAGCATTATATTCCAAGCCCTCTGGTTCCTTAATGTAGAAGCTGCTCAATCTTGTGTTATCTTGATTGTGTTTCCACAATATTTGAATTGTTTATTTCTGGCTGCTTGTAATATTTTCTCCTTGACCTGGGAACTCTGGAATTTGGCTACAGTATTCTTAGGAATTTTCCTTTGGGCATGTCTTTCAGGAGGTGATTCTTTCAGGAGGATTCTTTCCATTTCTATTTTGCCCTCTGGTTCTAAAATATCAGGGAAGTTTTCCTTGATAATTTCTTGAAAGATGATATCTAGGATCTTTTTTTGATCATGGTTTTTACACAGTCCAATGATTTTTAAATGATCTCTCCTGGATCTATTTCCAAGTCAGTTGTTTTTCCAATGAGATATTTAACATTGTTTTCTATTTTTTTTTCATTCTTTTGGTTTTGTCTTGATTTCTCATAGAGTCACTAGCTTCTAATTGCTCCATTCTAATTTTTAAGGAAGTATTTTCTTCAGTGAGCTTTTGGACTTTTTTTTCCATCTGACCAATTCTGCTTTTTAAGGCATTCTTCTCCTCATTGGCTTTTTGGACCTCTTTTGCCATTTGGGTTAGGCTATTTTTTAAGGTGTTATTTTCTTCAGTATTTTTTTGGAGTCTCCTTTAGCAAGCTGTTGACTTGTTTTTCATGATTTTCTTGCATCTCTCTCATTTCTCTTCCCAGTTTTTCCTCTACTTCTCTTACTTTTCAAAATCCTTTTTGAGCTCTTCCATGGCCTGGGACCAATTCATATTTTTCTTAGAGGATTTGGATGTAGGAGCTTTGACTTTGTTGTCTTCTTCTGGTTGTATGTTTTGATCTTCTTTGTTACCAAAGAAAAATTCTATGGTCTGACATTTTTTTTTGCACAGTTTGCTCATCATCCCAGTCAATCACTTGAGTTATAAGCTCTTTGTTAAGGTAGCGGTCTGCTTCCAGTGTGAAGAATGTACTGTCCCAAATTTTGGGGATTTTGTTCAGCTGTTTTCAGAGATACTTCTAGGGACCTGTAAATTTTCAGTTTTTCCAAGGTGGTATGATCAGGGTTAAGGTGTTTATTCCTTTCCATGGCCTGTGCTCTGGTCTATGAGTGACCATAAGCACTCTTTTCTGCCTTGGAATTGTGAGGAGGATTCCCTCTTCACTGCCACTACAAGCTCCACCACACCAGTGCTCCTCCTCACCCCAGGACAGCCACCCAGAACTGTGACCCAGATCCAAGCATGGGCAAAGCAAGAGAATCCTGATTCAATAACAGCGAAGAGATCCCTGCAATCCCCCTCTGATCAGTCACTTGATTCTCCCTCAGTCTGTGGACTGAGAGCTCTGGAAGCAGCCCCGACCAAGCTTCTCTCTCACTGAGGTCACAGACTTTTCCTACTGACCTTCTAAGCTCTCCTTGGCATTCTTGGGTTGCAAGGTCTAGAAACCACCACAGCTGCCTGTGATTCAATCCTCTGAGGCCTGTTCCAGGTTTGCTGAGGCCTGTTTTGCCTGTGTGTCCACATTGAACTGTGTTCCTCTCCTAGCCTGGTGCAGTAGACCTTTCCAATTAACCATCTAGGTTGTCTTGGGCTGGAAATTTGTTTCACTCCATCATTTTGTGGGTTCTGCTGCTTTAGAATTTGTTTAGAGCCATTTTTTTAGGCATTTGGGGTTAAGTGACTTGCCCAGGGTCACACAGCTAGTAGGTGTCAAGTGTTTGGTTTGAGGCTGGATTTGAACTTAGGTCCTCCTGACTTCAGGGCAGGTCCTAGTGCCATTTTTTACAGGTATTTAGAGGGGTTTGGGGCAGAGTTCAAGCAAGTCACTGCTTTTACTCTTCCATCTCGTCTCTGTCTCTACCCCTGCTTTTCTTACTTCAGCTGAAGCATAATATATTCTACCACAACCTTTTACCTTTACCCTGTGTGTATCCCTCTCTTTCAAAGGTGTCTCTTGAAAACAACATATTGTAGGATTATGTTTTTTTAATCTATTTTGCTATCCATTTTTGTTTTATGGGAGAGTTTATATCATTCACATTCACAATTATGATTACTATCTGTGTCTTTCTCTCCATCCTATTCCCCTCCCTCTTTTATGCTTTTCTTTCTCCTTTTCTCCCTTTCCCTCCACAGTAGAGTTTTCCTTTTGACCACCACCTCCCTCAATCTGTCCTCCCTTCTATTAGCATCCTCCTTTTTCTTTCTCTTTTCCCTTACTACTTCTTCCCTCCCTACTATCCCCCCTTCCCTTTTCTTTCCCCTCTCCCTTCCTACTGCCTGTATGGCAAGTTGGATTTCTATATCTACCTGAGTAAGTTATTCCCTCCTTGAGTCAAATCTGATGAGAGTAAAGTTCGAACAATGCTCATCTCCCTCCCTCCTTTCCCTCTACTGTAATATATTTTTGTGCCTCTTCCTATGATGTAATTTATCCTTTTCTGTTTCCTCCTGTACTCTTCTCCCGTTACAGTTCCTTCTTACCATTTTATTAGGTTTTTTTTATTATCTCCTCAAAGTCAACTTAAACCCATCCCCTCTGTCTATGTATATTCCTTCTAAATGTTGTAATAAAGATACAGCTCTCGAGAGTTATAAGTATCCTCTTCCCATATAGGGATGTAAACAATTTACTCTTATAGAATAACATGTCTCCCCCCCTTTCCTCTTTACCTTTTTATGTCTCTTTTAAATCTTGTATTTGAAAATCAAATTTTCCATTGAGCTCTGGTCTTTTCATCAGGAAAGTCTGGAAATCCCCTATTTCATTGAAATGTCCATCTTCTCCCCTGAAAGATTATGCTCAATTTTGCTGAGTAGTTGATCCTTGGTTGTAATCCAACCTCCTTCTCTTTATGGAATATCATATTCCAAATCCTCTGATCTTTTAATGTAGAAGTTGCAAGGTCTTGTGTAATCTTGACTGTGGTTCCATGATATTTCAATTTTTTCTTCCTGGCTGCTTCCAGGATTTTCTCCTTGACCTGATTATTCTGGAATTTGGCTATAATATTCCTTGGCATTTTCAATTTGGGATCTCTTTCAGGAGGTGATTGGTGAATTCTTTTGATGACTATTTTACCCTCTAGCTCTAGGGCCTCAGGACAGTGGTTTTTTTTTTTTTGTTTTTTTAATGATCTTCTGAAAGATGCTGTCCAGGCTCTTTTTTTCATCATGGCTTCTAAGTAGACCAATAATTCTGAAGTTATCTTCTCTGGATCTATTTTCCAGGTCAGTTTTTTTTTTCTGATGAACAATTTTACATTTTCTTCTATTTTTTCCATTCTTTTTATTTTGTTTTACTGATTCCTGATGTGTCATAGAGTCATTAACTTGTCATCGTCCAATTCTAATTATTAATGAATTGCTTTCTTCAGTTAACTTTTGTACCTCCTTTTCCATCTGGACCATTTTCCATTTTAGGGAATTGTTTTATTCAGTGTTTTTTTCTTCCATTTTTTAAAATGAATTGTTCACTTTTCCTTCTACCTCCCTTATTTAAATTTTAAAATCCTTCTTGAGTTCTTCAAAGAAAGTTTTTTGGGCTTGAGACCAGTTTATATTCCCCTCTAAGGTTTCAGGTGTGGGTATATTGGCAATGTTATCCTCTCCTGAATTTGTGTTTTGGTCTTTCCTGTCACCAAGATACTTTTCTTTGGTCATTGTTTTTCTGTGTTGCTTCTTGCTCATGTTGTTTGTCTTTTTCTGGCTTTTAAAGTTGTTCTCTGCTTCTAGGGCCCAGGGGGCACTGTCCCGGGCTTCGTGTGCTGGGGACTAGAGACCTGATTACTGGTTTGTTAAGGTGGGACTTGCCACTGGCTTGCTGTGACACCTACCTGCCTGTACTGGTCCCCTTTAGCCACAGCAAGAAGGACCTTTCCTTTTAGTCCACCTAGCCTCTGGAGCTGTATCTAGTCTTTTTGCTGACTCTACTATTTCAGGATTCTTTCTGGTGCAATAGTATCTGTGTTTTTCAAGGTCAATTAGGGAAGGTGAGTGAATTACTTCTTACTCCACCATTTTGGCTCCTGGAGGTCTCAGTAAATGACTTTCAAAATTCAATCTGTGAGCTAATAACTCCAAGGTAGTGCTACCTCTGCCATTACTGCTACTGCTGCTGATTCAGTCACTCCCAAAGCCTGTTCCTATTGGACATCCTGTAGCCTCTCACTGGACTGCATTTCTCTTTCACCCAGTTCCAATCGACCCTCCTGCTGACCTTCTAAGTTGTCTCTGGTGTCTGTGGACTGAGAATACTGAAACCCACCATTGCTGCTGGTGATTCACGCCCCTGAAGCCTGCTCAGGTTTTGTTTAGGACAGGTCTACTACTGTGCCCTGTGCACTGAATGCTTCTCTCTGAGGTCAGTGTAACACACCTTTTCTGTCAGCCTTCCAGGTTGTGGTGGGCTAGAAACCTGCCTCAATCTGTCTCTTTGTGGGTTCTGCTACTCTAGAATTTGTTCAGAGTCACTTTTTAAAAGTACTTGAAGAGATTTGGGGGAAAGCTCAGGCGAGTCCCTACTTTCACTCTGCCATCTTGGCTCTGCCTTGGCAATAAATATCTCTTTTAAAGGCCTCATTTCTCACATATATAGAATACAAAACTGAGTCTAATTTACAAAAATGCAAGCGATTCCTCAATTGATCAAAGGTTAAAGGATACGAATAGGCAGTTTTCAGACAAAGAAATCAAAAATCTCTATAGTCATGAAAAAATGCTCTAAATCACTATTGATTAGAGAAATGCAAATTAAAACAACTCTCACACTTATTAGAGTGGTTAATATGATAAAAAAAGAAAATGTCAGGTGTTGGAGGGAATATAGGAGAACTGGCACACTAATGCGCTATTGGTGGAGTTGTGAACTGATCCAACTATTCTGGAGAGCAATTTGAAACTATGCCTAAAGGGCTATAAAACAGTGCCTGCTTTTTGATCCATCAATGCCACTGCTAGGTCTATGTCTCAAAGACATCCAAGAAAAGGGAAAAGGATCCATTTGTACAAAAATATTTATAGCAGCTCTTTTTTGCGGTGGCTAAGTATTGAAAATCAAAAGGATGCCCATCACTTGGGGAATGGCTAAATAAGCTGTGGTACATGATTGTAATGAAATATTATTGTGCTATAAGAAATGATAAGCAGGATGATTACAGAAAAAAAAACCAACCTGGAAAGACTTACATGAACTGATGTATAGTGAAGTGAACAGAATCAGGAGAACATTGTACACAGAAAAAGCAATATTATATGTTGAAGAACTGTGAATGACTTAGCTATTCTTAGAAATACAATGAACCAAGACATTCCCAAAGGAATAATAATAAAGCATACTATCTACCTCCAGAGAAAAAACTGATATTGATTAAATACAGATTGAAGCATGCTATTTTTCACTTTATTTCTTTTTCTTTCTATGTTTCTTTCTTTGTTTATTGCCTTCTTGTATAAAATTATTAATTTGGAAATTTTTTACATAATTACACATGTATAACCTATATTTGATTGCTTACCATCTCAGGAAGGGTGGAAGGGAGTGAGGGAGTGAGGGAGGGATAGAATTTGGAACTCAAAACTTTAAATAAAAATGTTTTTAAAAAATGAAAAAAATATGAAGAGTGGCAGAAATTGTTATCACCATCATTTTCCCAGGATTTTTTTTCATTTTTAGACTTTTATTTGGAAAACTTCTTATTTCCCCATATGTAAATTGGATTGGCCCCTACTTACCTTAGAGGGTTACTGTGATTACGATTAAAATCTGCAAATAAGAGAAACTGAAGCAAAAGAGTTCTAAGCATGATTACTTTATTAGCAATGGCTAACAATTTGGCCAGCAAAATGGGTCCATGACAAACTTATTTGGTAAAAAGATCTAACTGTGAACTCAGAGCCTTTTTATAGTGTAATTGCAGAACATGTGAAAAGAAAACATAAATAATAGATGATGAACATTGATCACAATGATTCACATGGGTGCTTACATTTTCTGATTAGCTGGAATATTACAAGAGTTTCCATTATCAGTATGGAAATGTACTTTGTGTAAACATCTTTGACAAGAATAGGGAACATTTAAAGGAACAGAGAATCTTAACAGATTAGCAATTCTCAAGGTGTAGGCATTCCTAGCCTCATGTCACTATAATTAATAATGGATTGATTATGATTTATCATCTATAACAAAGATTTTAATATGAATGAGGAACCTAGCTCTTTAGCTGATGAGTTAATATTTCACAGTGTGAAAGTAAAGGGAAATAATGAACATGAAAGTGAGTGATTCAGAGAGGAAACAATCAGCAAGTGTATATTGGGCTCCTTTTCCAGTCAGGCACGGGGCTGGATGCTGTAGATTCAAAGACATAATGAAAACAGTCTCTCTTCACAAGTTTACAATTGATGCAGATCTCTAAGGATCATCTTCATCAACCTGTGGATGCCTCCTGCAACTCACATAAACTCTCTGAACCCTACTCTAAAATCACACCCAGTGTATGAGTCATAAAAGCAGGAGAACAAAAAGGAATGATCTGGCCCCACTGCTAGAGGTAGGGGAGGAGAAGCATTGATCCTCTGTTTATAGCATCACAAGGTTTTAGATTTAAGTTGGAAGAGACCTTAGAAATCTTCCTCCTACTCATTTTAGATGAGGAAACTGAGGCAGGACCTTAAATTTCCCAAGGTTACCCAGCTAGTAATCGGCAGGGCTGGGATTTGAATCCAGGTCCTTGGACTCCAAGTCCAGCAAGGACACTTTGTGCTTTCCTTTCAGTGGCATTAGTGCTAGGAACTTTGAATTAGGTGACAGATATCTCCCTTGCTTCTTTCTCATCTTCTACCCCCTCCTTGACTTCTCTCCTTTTCCCCACCCAAACTCCAAGGTTGGTGAACCCTTGAGGATGAGGATGGTTTGAAGGCCTTCCCCATCCCCTCTTGGAAGACCACCCTACAGGCCTGGCTTGGCCTACATCACTCGAGGAAGGGCGCAGATTTGGTAGGAGGCAGGAGAGACAGTCATGCCATATCGGGAGTCCAGGCTCAGCTTGGTGTTTGGGGGAGCCTGGAATGTGAATTTCTGGAGCAGGCAAGAGAAGAAAAGGAAGAGCTCAGTTCGAGCCAGCTGTTCTCCCAGGCACACCCTCTTTCCTGAAAGGCAAGGAGATCAAAAGCAGTAAATCACTAATGTTCAACATAGGCAGTAGGTCAGGGTAAGTGTTCTTAAGGGCCTGGGTTTCGGTCCTAGAATTGGGATGAGCCTTAAGGGTATTCAATTACTTGTCCACAGCCACAATGCTAATAAGGGTCAGAGTTAGAATCTGAACCCAAGTCTTCCTTGCTCCATGTCAGGCATCATATCTACCATGCCATGCTGCTACCAACCTCAGAGACTTAGTACAGTTGAAATATTGCATCTGTAAAAAGAGGACCTGGGTTCAAATCCCACCTTGGATGCTTCTAACCCAAGTGTCATTGGAGAAGTCACTTAATCTGAGGAGACCCAAGATTCCTCATCTGTGAAATGATGGATTTGGAAGATGTGGCCCCCAAGGACCCTCCTAGTTCTGGATCTAAGATCCTGCTTCTATGTAGCCTTAGCACAAACAGATCCCTTTTCTGAATTTAACCCAGGCGGGTTGAGTAGAGAGTGTTGGACCTGGACTCAGGAAGACCCAGTTCAAATCTTACCCCTGATAATTAGGAACTGTGTGACCCTAGGCAAGTTATGTAACTGCTCTCAGCCTCAGTTTCCTCATCTGTAAAATGGGAAAAATGATAGCACCTAAGTCACAAGGTAAAGATGTAAAGATATTTGCCAACCTTAAAGGACCATATAAATGCTTGTTATTGTTATTATTGCTTCTCCTTTTCCTAATATTGTTATTATCTGTCAAATGCAAATAATATTGTTATGTGCCTCAGCAGGGTGTCGGGAAGGCTGACTTGGATGATGCATGTCATGCCTTTGTTAGTATCAATCTGCCTTCCAATATCAATCTGCTGTTATCAGCATCATGGAAAAAAAAAACAAAACCAAAAACAAAAACAAAAACAAAAACAAACTTCTCATACTGAATTCAGAAAATCCAGCTTGGGTCTTGCCTCTGAAACTCACTAGCTGCGCAATATTGGGCAAGATACATGCTCTCAGAGCTCAAAGTGGCTCTATAAGACTTGGGGAAACAGAGAAAATGCCTCTAGGAGGTCCTACCAAGGAAGAAGGACTGATGGGCAGTGGGTCCATTATCTCAGAACCACCTTGACTTGAAGCTACAGACTCTCCTGAAGAAGACAGCTTAGGAAGGAGACAGAACTGAACAGACCCCATTAGCTGGGTAAGCAGCCTTGATTACATCTGGATGCTAAGTGAACACCTGGTCACCTTTCCCAAAGGCATGAAAGATCTGTCCTCACTCCTTTCTCCAGGGAGCTGTTCTCATGAAGCTCATGTTATTTGTGTTGGGAAAAGGGGCCAGTTTGGCCATCAGGAGATTGAGTCCGTGTGTCAACCCCTCAGTGTCATGAAAAGAGCTGGCCAAACCAGCTGTTTGGTGTCATGGAAACAACCGAAGGATTAACTGAATGATCCTGGGACTTTTCAACACCCCTGAAGTTCCAGCCTTTAGTCTGTTAATGTTTCTCTAAAATTTTCAGGCAAGAAGCTCCCCTCCCTCCACCTTCCTTTTGGCATAGGGAAGAAAAGACATGATGTAGACTCATGTCCAAATGGACAGAGGGCAGGCCTTGGAGCCAGGAGGGTCAGAGGACCAGACACTGAGAGCTCAAAGGGACCTCAGAAAGCCTTCCAGTTCAGCTCTCTATTTTACAGATTTGGAAACTGAGTCTCAAGGGAAGTTAAGTGATATGATCATGTCCTCCTCTCTCCCTTCTGTTATTGTTGAATTTGTCCTTTGTTCTTGAAGAGGACCATGACATCAGGAAGTTGGTGACATGATTCGCAATTGATTTTGATTTGAGTGAGGGAGGGCTGTGCAAGGTCACCAGCCTCACTTTCTCCTCTGGGTCCAGTTGGGAGATACTCTACTTTACAATGTACTCTGCATTTCTTTCTAGCTTTACCAGAGTCAGGTGAGGCATTATCTAATTAATTTATTGAACAAACCCTCAATAATAATAATAGCTAACACTTATGAAGCTGTTTGAAGTTTCCAAAGGATTTTAATAATATCATCTGATTGAATATTCAAAACAACCTTGGGAGATAGGTGCTACTATTATCCCCATTTTACAGATGAGGAAATTGAAGCAAAGAGTAGTTAAATGACTTGCCCAGCTAATAAGTGTCTGAGGCCAAATTTGAACTGAGATCTCCCTGACTCCAAGCTCAGCACTTGATCCATTATACTACCTAGTTGTGTAGAGGTATATTAAGCACTTACTATATGCCAGGCACTGAGCTAAGTGTTGGAGATAAAAGGAAGAAACAAACATTCTAATGAGAAAGAGGATACCGTGATCAAATGGGAACATATGATATACACACAGAGTAGAAGGAAAAAGAAGAGTTTCCTATAGAAGACCTGGATCTTGAAGGAAGCCAGAGATCCCCATGAATGGAAGTGAGGAGGCCTGGGCAACAGCCAGTGCCAACGCATGGAGTCAAGAGATAAGAGTGGTGTGGGCAGAACAGAACCCAGGCTATGTGGAGTGGATAGTGGAGAGGAAAGACAGGATTGGATCAGGTTATAAAGAGCATTCAATTTCAGGGCAGTTTATATTTGATCCTGCAGGCAGTAGGGAGCCATCAGAGCTCACTGAGCAGGGTAAGAGGGGTGTAGTCTTGTCAGACCTACACTTTAGGAAAATCATTGTGGCAGCTGGGTGGAGGATGGATTGGTTTGGGGAATAACTTGAAACAAGGGCATCACTTAGGAACTTCTTGCTCCAGGTGACAGATTTCCCATAGGAATGTTAACACTTTAGAAATAGAAAGGTCTGCATAGATCACATACACATAATTTTAATAAAATTTAGATATTTTTTAATAATTTTTAAAAAAATCTATTAAATTTCAAATTTTATTAGCAATAAATTAAATTTATTAAATTAAAATTGACTAGTAATTATTTAAATGGAAAGTATTTATTTTAAATGATTTTAATTTTTCTATAATTAAAAAAATACTATTAACATAAGCTTGTAAGTGAAGGAAATTAACAGGATTTGATGCCTGGGGAATTATCTAGTACTGCCCCTGAAGGAAGGACTGCCCCAAATGACATGCTCCACAAGTGAGCATGCCACCTGCAAGAAGGATGAATGAGGCCGCCCAGCTTGGTAGGACATTGTTGTTCCCACCTCCTTCCCTTTGCACAGACTGGTTCCCTAGATTAATTGGCACCTTCTCCTTCCTCCTGCCCACTAGAACCCCCAACTTCCTTCAAGGCTCAGTTCAGAGGCTGCCTCCACTTGTAAGGACTTTCTCCTTACTAAAATCCTTTGTAATTACTTAGGACCAGAATATGACAGCTTTGAGGGTGAAGAGGACCTTCCAGGCCACCTACTCCAACCCTCTCACTTATTAGAGATGAAAAAACATGCCCCAGAGGGTCTGAGTCAGTCCACATCACACAACTAAGAAGAGGCACGATTAAACTCAGATATTGTGGATTTGAATCCCTGGGATTCTTGGTCCACGGCTTCAGAGCTGGAAGGAAGGTTATTGACCATCTAGCCCAGTCCCCTCATTTGATAGATGAGGAAACTGAGGCCCAAGAAGTTTAAGTAAGGTCACCCAAGGATACCCAGGGGATGACCTGAGCTTGTGGGTGGTGGCTAGGCCTGGGGGGATTCTGGGGTCATTGCAAAGAATCCGGAAGACCATCAGGCAAAACTGAACCGGAGGATGACTTCTCTCATTTTAACAACATTACCATCTAAAGGTCTGCTATTTTAAATTTTGTTGTGATTTATTTTCCTAATCAATGAATATTACTAGTACATGCACCATCCCATGATTGTGGGTTTCAGGAAGTAGAGTCTGTAAAGTTTCTTAATGTTAATAAGGTTGGTGCCCCTTGGCCTCGGCCCCCTTCCTCCTGAGTATGGCTCACCTATTGAGAAAGGCAGAAAGGACTCTCTCTTCTTAAATTGACCATTCTCAAGGAAATGTTCCGGGTTGAAGGTTTCTGGGGTAGCCCACTCCTTGGGGTCTCTGTGCAAAGCTTTCAGGTTAGTCATCATCGCAGAGCCCTTGAAACAAGAGGGAAAAAAAAAAAACTAAGTCCAAGGAACTTTGAGGCAAAAAAGTCCTGGCACACCCTCTCACTTTACAGAAAAGAGAATTAGTGACTGTGATGGGGCAAAGAACTAGCCAAGGTCACACAGCTCTTTAGCAGGAAGCCCACTGTAGAACTCAAGACATCTTACAGCAGGGGCTCCCAACCTGTTTGGGGTCATAGACCCCTTTGGAAGGCTGGCAGAGCCTTTGGAATGCTTCTCAGAAATATGTTTTAAAATTAATTACACAAAGGATTACAAAGGAAACAGAGTATTTGCAAATGCTACCATCGTGATCTAAACAAAACTAAATAAAATATTGAGTTCATGAACCCCAAGTTAAGAACCCTGGCCCTAGAGAGTCATAAATTTAGGATTGGAAGGGATTGGAGAGGTCATCTGGTCATTCCCTCTCATTTTACAGATGAGTAAACTAAGACATGTAAAGGTAGACTGACTCAAGGTCCCCCAGATAGAGTCAGAAAGGGGAGATGTACCCAAACTGCCTTATTCTAAACTGCCTCTTTGGGGCAAGGTGGGTATCCAATAGCCCTGGGCGATTTGTCTTCCACATGGCCTCTGCCCCATCCAGGACCACACCCTACCCAATGCCTACTTATTAATTAGGTGGTAAATGAGTAAGCTTCCCAGATAGCAATGCTCCTGAAATTCCTTCAGAAGTCTTGTAAGAAATGATGGTTAGAAATGGTAGATACTGTGAAAGAATGATGGAACAGGAGATAAGAGAGCCCATTCAAAATCTTTGATACAGGCTGGTTAAAATATGTGATTATACATTTAAGGGTAGAGGCCTTCTCATTTTTACATATGAGGAAACTGAGGTGAAATGAGCTGTCCAGGGATACACAGTAAGCATCTGAGTTTGAATTTGAAGGTAGGTCTTCCTGATTCTAGTTCCAGCTCTCTCTCTACTGTGCCTTGTTGGGTTGTAACCTCCAGTTTCCTTGTATCTAATGATAAAGACACACCTGTCCTTATGAGAGGAACTCAGAGGGTTAGCTAAAATGGGGGCAGAGAAGACATCAGTAGGTGTGGCCAGACCTTTTTGTATCCTTTTTGTGTGAGTGAGCAGGCATGGCCCTGTCTCTGGGCCTGGAGATCTTAGAACAAATATAGAATTCAGACTACATCTTGGGAGTTAATCTCTGCTTCCTTGAATGGATGAAATCATAGTGTTTGACCATGGAGGGAGCTAGAGCCAATCCTCATCATTCAACTCCACAAAGGGGTTAAGTGACTTGTCCAGGGTCACACAGCTCAGCATTCCAACCCTGGGCTTCCAGATTCCAAGTTAAATACTCTCCCCACTATTCCAATGTGTATCTTTGCCTCCATACTTAAATAACATCTTCTTCCTTAACATTTAAGCCCAACTTAGTCCACTTCCTAAAGTGTTCCCTTTCTTATTATCTCTCTGGACTCTCTAAATCCTATCCCTCCATCCTTCAAATCCCAGTTTGCTCACTTCCTCTTCTGTGAAGCTATCCTTGATTGCTTCCTCCTATCATGAGCTCTCCCTTCTCCTGGTTCATCCCTCATCTATACCTGGTACTCATGAACTAGCTGAGTGACCCTGGGGAAGTCACTTCCCTCTGCCTGTCTCAGTTTTCTCATCTGTAAAATAGGAATGATAACAGCACTTCCCTCCCAGGGTTGTTGAGGTTCAAGAGAGATATTTCTAAAGTGCTTTGTAAACCTGAAAGTGCAAAACAAATGGCACGTATTTCTTTGCTCATTTTTGTGCTCTGTGTTCCTCACAGGGTCTTACACATAGTTATAAGCTCAGTAAATGAATAAGAAATCAAACCTAGTTCAGAAAACCAGTTTAAAGCTCAGCAGCACTTAGCACAGTGCCTGGAACATTGTATGTACTTAAGAAATGTTTATTGCATGGAATTGTGAGGTTGCTATGAGGGAAATGCTTTGGAGTTATTGTAGCTATATGAAACTAGTAGCTGTTAAAATTATTTGTTAATCATGATTTCCATTTAGGCTCCAGGAACTAAAGTGACTTCTTTGAAAGGTGAAATCTGGATTAGAGCCTGGGCCCGAGGAAAGGGTGTTGATTGAGCTGTCCTGACCAGGTTCCAGGAGTGAAATTCGGGGTATGGGATATTCAAATAACTCCTTCAGAATTCTGTGCTCAGAATCTATCTGAGTCTATTTACTCACTGTGACTGAGAAACCATTGCTATCTGAGTAAATATGATTTGTTTTGAGTAAACATGATTTTGGTTTTGGGGGAAGGTCCATGCAAAACATATTATGCTCATATGAGTATAGAGTCCAGAACAGGTGGAAGGACATTTAATGATCATCTAGTCAAACCCTCTTATTTTTCAAATGGATAAACTGAGGCCCATAGGTGTGTCACTCATAGGGATGTCACACAAAGGGAACTTAAGTGGGTAAGTAATTTATTTTTTTAATTAATTAATTTATTTTTAGTTTTCAACATTCACTTCCATAAGATTTTGAGTTTTAAATTTTCTCCTCCTATCTCACCTCCTCCCTCCCCAAGACAGCATGCAATCTGATATAGGCTCTACATACACATTCATATTAAACATATTTTCACATCAGTCATGCTGTAAAGAAGAATTAGAACCAATGGTAGGAACTATGAGAAAGAAGAAAAACAAAACAAACAAACAAAAAAAGAGCAAATAGTATGCTTCGATCTGCATTCAGACTCCATAGTTCTTTCTCTGGATGTGGATAACATTTTCCATCATGAATCTTTTGGAATCGTCTTAGATCCTTGAATTGCTAAGAAGAGCTAAATCTATCGAAGTTAGTCACCATACAATGTTGCTGTTACTATGTACACTGTCCTATTGGTTCTGTTCACTTCACTCAGAATCAGTTCACATAAGCCTTTCTAGGCTTTTCTGAAGTCTGCCTGCTCATCATTTCTTATGGAACAATAATATTCCATTGCATTCATATAACACAACTTGTTCAGCCATTCCCCAACTGATGGGCATCCCCTCAATTTCCAATTGTTTGCCATTACAAAAAGAGCTGCTATAAATATTTTTGTACACGTGGATCTTTTTCCCATTTTTATGATCTCTTTGGGATACAGATCTAGAAGTGGTATTGCTGGGTTAAAAGGTATGCACAGTTTGATAGCCTTTTGGGCACTTTTCCAAATTGTCCTCCAGCATGGTTGTATTAGTTCACAACTCCTCCATTAATGCATTAGTGTTCCAATTTTCCCACATCTTCTTCACCATTCATCATTTTGCTCTGTTGTCATGTTAGCCAATCTGGTAAGTGTGATGTGATATGTCAGAACTGTCTTGATTTGCATTACTCTAATCAATAGTGATTTAGAACATTTAGAAGCTACAAATAGCTTTAATTTCTTCATGTGAAAACTACCCGTTCACATCCTTTGTCCATTTATCAATTGAGGAATGACCTGTATTCTTATAAATTTGACTCAGTTCTCTATATAATTTTAGAAATGAGATCTTTATCTGAGAGACTGACTATAAAAAAAATTGTTCCCCAACTTTCTGCTTCCCTTCTAATCTTGGTTGCATTGGCTTTGTCTATGCAAAAACTTTTCAATGTAATCAGAATCATTTATTTTGCATGTCATCATGTTGTCCATCTCTTGTTTGGTCATAAATTATCACTTCTCTTTAGATCTAACAGGCAAACTATTCCTTGCTGTCCTAGTTTGCTGAAAGTATCAGCTTTTATATCTAAATTGTGTGCCCATTTCAACTTCTTTTTGGTAGACTGTGTAAGGTGTTGGTCTATGCTTATTTTCTACTATACTGTTTCCAATTTTCCCATCAGTTTTTTTTAAGAGCAATTTCTTATCACAGAAGCTGAAATCTTTGGATTTATGAAACATTAGATTACTTTAGCCATTGACTATTGTGTCTTGTGTACCTACTCTATTACACTAATCCGCCATTATTTCTTAGCTAGTACAAAGTAGTTTTCATGACTGCTGCTTTATAATGCAATTTAAGATCTGCTTTCTGTTAGTTTTTTTTGTTGTTGCTGTTGATATGGTCAATCATTTTAATAGTTTTCCTAATATTGAACCATGCATTCCTGGTAAAAATCCTGCCTGGTCAAAGTGTATTATCCTCAAGAAAAAATGCTGAATTCTCTTTGCTAGTATTTTGTTTAAAATTTTATTTTTATTTATTATTTTATTCATTATATTATATTTATAATATTTATTTTATTATATATTACATACTTAATATAAAATATTTTATTTACTATACTTTATTTATTCATGTATTTTTATTTATTTAAAATTTTGCATCTATATTCATTAGCGAAGTTGGTCTATAATTTTCGTTCTCTGTTTTGACTCTTCCTGGTTTAGGTATCAATACCATATGTGCATCACAAAAAGAATTTGGTAGAACTTCTCCCTTGCCTATTTTTACACATAGTTTATATAGTATTGGAATTAATTCTTCTTTAAATGTTTGATAGAATTCACTTGTAAATCCATCTGGCCCTGGAGATTTTTCTTAGAGAGTTCATTGATGACTTGTGCAATTTCTTTTTCTGAAATGGGGTTAAGTATTTTATTTCCTTTTCTGTTAATCTGGGAAATTTATAATTTTGTAAATACACATCCATTTCACTAAGACTGTCAAATTTTTTGGCATACAGTTGGCCAAAATAGCTCCTAATTATTGTTTTAATTCCCTGTTCATTGGTGGTGAATTCACCCTTTCCATTTTTTGATACTGGCAATTTGGTTTTCTTTTTTCTTTCTGTTAACCAAGTTAACAAAAAAATCTATTTTTTATACAGTCATATTTTAGTTTTATTTGTTAGTTTAATAGTTTTCTTTATTTCAATTTTATTAATCTCTCCTTTCATTTTCAGAATATCTAATTTGGTATTTAAGTGGGGATTTTTAATTTGTTCTTTTTGTAGCTTTTTCAGTTGCATGCCCAATTCATTTATTTCCTCTTTCTCCATTTATTTATGTAACCATTTAGTGACATAAAACTTCCCCTAAGAATCACTTTTGCTGCATCCCATAAGTTTTGGTATGTTATCCCATTATAGTCATTATTTTGGATGACGTTATTATTTCTATGTTTTGTTGTTTTACCTACTCATTTTTTAGGATTAGATTATTTAGTTTCCAATTAATTTTAGTCTATCTTTTCATGGCCTTTATTACATGTAATTTTTGTTGCATCATGATCTGCAAAGGATGAATTTAGTATTTTTGCCTTTCTCCAATAGATTGTGATGTTTTTATGACCTAATACATGGTCAATTTTTGTGTAGGTGCCATGTACCACTGTGAAAATATTCCTTTCTATTCCCATTCAGTTGTCTCCAGATATCTATCATACCTAACTTTTCTAAAATTCTATTCACCTCCTTAATTTCTTTCTTCTTTTTTTTTTGTTAGATTTATCTAGGTCTGAGAGGAGAATGTTGAGGTCACACACTAGTATAGTTTTGTTGTCTATTTCTTTTTCTAACCACCTTAACTTCTCCTCTAAAAAAATGGGTGCCATACCACTTGGTGCATATGTTTAGTAATGATATTTCTTCATTGTCTATGATACCTTTTTGAAGGATGGAGTTTCCTTCCTTATCTCTTAATTAGATCTATTTTTGCTTTTGCTTTGTCTGAGATCATGATTGCCACTCCTGCTTTTTAATTCACCTGAAACATAATATATTCTACTCCAGCCTTTTACCTTTACTCTGTGTGTATCCCTCTGTTTCAAATGTGTTTCTTGTAAACAACATATTGTAGGCTTATGGTTTTTAATCTATTCTGCTATCTGCTTCCATTTTATGGGAGAGTTTATCCCATTCACATTCGCAATTATGATGACTATCTGTGTCTTTCTCTCCATTCTATTCCCCCACTCTTTTATGTTTTTCTCTCTCCTTTTTCCATTTCTGTCCTCAGTAGAGTTTTGCAATTGACCACCAACTCCCTCAATCTACTCTCCTTTCTATCAGTCCTCTTCCTTTTCTTTCCCTTTTCCCTTAGTACTTCTTTCCTCCCTTCGATCCACCCCTCCTTTTTCTTTCCCTTTTCCCCTCCTACTCCCTATAGGGTAAGTTGGATTTCTGTACCGAACCATGTTACCTCTTTGAGGCAAATCTGATGAGAGTAAGGTTCAAACCATACTTGTCTCCCTCCCTTCTTTCCCTATACTGTGATAGGTCTTTGTGTCTCCTCATATGATGTAATTTACCCTTTTCTTCTTCTCCTTTTCTCTTTTCCCAGTACAACCCCTTTTCACAACTTAATTAAATTTTATATAATCACGTCAAAGTCAACTCATACTCATGCCCTCTGTTTATGTATACCCCTTCTAAGTGTCATAATAAAGATACAGTTCTCAAGAGTTACAAGTATCATCTTCTCATATCAGGATGTAAACAGTTTTCCCTTGTTGAATAATATGTTTTTTTTTCCTTCACTTGTTTCTTTTTTATGCTTTTCTTGAGTCTTGTATTTGAAGATTGAAAGATTGTGCTTAATTTCACTAGGTAGTTGATCCTTGGTTGTAAGCCAAGCTCCTTTGTCTTACAGAACATCATATTCCAAACCCTCCACTACATTAATGTAGAAGGTGAAAGGTCTCGTGTTATCCTGACTGTGGTTCCACAATATCTAAATTGTTTCTTTCTGGATGCTTGCAGTATTTTCTCCTTGATTTGAACATTCTGGAATTTGGCTACAATATTTCTTGGTATTTTCAATTTGGGATCTCTTTCAGGAGGTGATAGGTGGATTCTTTTGATGACCATTTTACTCTCTGGTTCTAGGACCTCAGGGCAGTTTTCTTTGATGATTTCTTGAAAGATGCTGTCCAGGCTCTTTTTTTTATCATGGCTTCCAGGTAATTCAATAAATCTTAAATTATCTCTCCTGGATCTAATTTCTAGGTTAGTTGTTTTCCCAATAGGATATTTTATGTTTTCTTCTATTTTTTCATTCTTTTGATTTTGAGTGATTCTTGATGTCTCATAGAATCATTAGGTTCCACTTGCCCAGTTCTAACTTTTAACAAACTGTCTTCTTCAATTACCTTTTGTTCCTCATTTTCCATTTGGCCCATTTTACTTTTTAAGCAATTCTTCTCTTCATGAGTTTTTATGCTTCATTTTCCATTTGGGCAATTTTACTTTTTAAGTAGTGGTTTTCTTCAATGTACTTTTTTCCTACTTGACCAATTGTATTTTTTAAGGATTTGCTTTCTGCAGTCAATTTTTGTTTTTCTTTCTCCAAGATATTGACTCTCTCTTGCATACCTCTCATTTCTTTTCCCAATTTTTCCTCTACCTCTCTTATTTGACTTTTAAAATCTTATTGAGCTCTTCCAAGAAGGCTTTTTGGGCTAAAGGCCAGTTCATATTCCCCTTTGAGGTTTCAGGTGTGTGTATATTGACAATGCTATCTTCTTCTGAATTTGAATTTTGATCTTTCCTGTCCCCACGTAAAGAATCTATGATCATTGTCCATTTCTGCTTTTTGCTCATGATATTTGCCTATATCCTGGCTCCTATATTCTGGCTTTTAAAGTTGAGCTCTCCTGCTGGAATGCAGGAGTCACTAACCCAAGCTTCTTGTGCTGGGGAGAGGGACCTGGTCACTGGCTTTATGTTCTGGGGCTCAGGTGTTGGCAGCTGGAGGCTGTAGGGGTCTGATAGTTAATTTGGTGCTGAGCAAGGGTCAACAGTAATGAAGCTCTCAGGGTGGGGGCATGGGGTCTGGTCCCTGGAAAATGCCTGCTCATCTGGGTTGTTCTGAAGCACTGGAAGTTTTGGCTGCTGTAGGATGCCTGTCCACGTGGAAGAATGCTAAAGCATGGGGAAGTTTTGCTGCTGGAGTGTACCGGTTTCTGTACCTGTGCTAAGGCACTCGGGGGTACTGGCGAAGACCAACTTCATGCACCCTAGACCAAGACCTTTGTTCTGCCATCTATATTATTTTTCATTTTACCTTCTTCTACCCCAACCCCAAGGGAAGATGGAAGCCATGGAGCCCCTTCAGATTCATGGGAGAAAAATAAATTTACCTTTGGCACGTGGTATCCTGCCACTGTGGTATCAACTGTGGCCACCCTGATCACATTGAAAGGAATAATATCACCCATTCTCTGAACTTCATGAATAGCTGCATTAGTATAGGGCAGAATCTCTCTATCAGTCATGGTGGGTTGCCTGGATTGGCCAATCACCCGGTCAATCTCAGCTTGTATTTTGCCTGGAAAGAAGGAGAGTGTTCTGAGAGCCAAACAATAGCTCACATTTATAGAGTGCTTTAAAATTTTCAAAATATTTTATAAATATTATCTCACTGAATCCTCACAACAATGCCAGGAGGACAGTGCTATTATTGTCCCCACTTTATAGATGGAACTGAGGCAGCAGAAGTTAAGTGACTGCTCAGTGTCATACATCCAGATGGATTTGAACTCAGGGCTTCCTTTCCCCTCAAATCTAATTTTCTGTGTTCAAGTGGGAGAACTATAGCCACAACTATGGTTGAATGAATGGTTGGCTGGACACCAGCAAAAGTGCAAATGTCTATAACTTGGAAAGGTGGAGATTTGAACATGGAAGGAGGGAGCTGATAGAAGGGAGCGCAGATTGAAGGAGGTCATGGTGAAAAGGAAAACATTGGTGAGGAGGGACAAAGTGAAAGGATAATGGGGCAAAATAGGATGGAGGAAAATACACAGTTAGTAATCATAACTGTGAATGCGAATGGGATGAGCTCTCCCATAAAATGGAAGCCGATAGCAGAGTGGATTAAAAACCAGAATGCTGGGGACAATTAGATGACACAGTAGATAGAGCACCAGCCCTGGATTCAGGAAGATCTGAGTTCAAATCTGGCCTCAGACACTTGACACTTACTAGCTGTATCACTCTGGGTAAGTCACTTCACCCCATTGCCTCAGGGAAAAAAAAAACAGAATCCTACAATATGTTATTTACAAGAAACACATTGGAAGTAGAGAGATACACACAGTAAATGCAAAAGGCTGGAGCAGAATATATTTTGCTTCAGCTAAAAGAAAAAAAAATAAAGCAGGGGTAGCTATCCTCAGCTCAGACAAAACAAAAACAAAAAAAATAGATCTAATTAAAAGAGATAAGGAAGGAAACTACATCTTACTAAAGTGTACTATAGACAGTGACATAATATCAATATTGAACATATGTGCACCAAGTGGTATAGCATCCAGATTCTTAGAGGAGAAGTTCATTGAGTTACAGGAAGAAATAGACAGCAAAACTATAATATTGGAAGACCTTAACCTCCTCCTCTCAGAACAAGATAAATCTAACCAAAAAAGAAACAAGAAAGAAGTTAAGCATTGAATAGAATTTTAAAAAAGTTACATATGATAGATATCTGGAGAAAATCAAATGGGAGTAGAAAGGCATATACCTTTTTCTCAGTGGTACATGGCACCTACACAGTATTTGACCAGTAATAGTGCATAAAAAATTCAAAATCAAATACTGAAAGACCAAAATATTAAATGAATCCTTTACAAATCATGATGTAATAAATATTACATGTAATAAACTGCCATGGAAAGATAGACTAAAATTAATGAGAAATGAAATAATCTAATCCTAAGGCATGAATGGGTCAAAAAAGAAATCATAAAAACCATCAATAACTTCATCTAAGAAAATGGCAATAACGATACAACATACCAAAACTTATGGGAAGCAGAAAAAGCAGTTACTAGGGGAAGTTTTATATCACTCACTGCTTACATGAATAAAATAGAGATCAAGGAATTGAGCATGCAACTAAAAACACTAGGAAAAAAAACATTAAAAATCCCCATTTAAATACCAAATTAGAAATTCTGAAAACCAAAGGAGAGATTAATAAAATTAAAATTAAGAAAACTATTGAACCAATAAATAAATCTAAGAGCTTGTTTTATGAAAAAAAAGTAGATAAATTTTCTGTTAATTTGATTTAAAAAAAAGGAAAGAAGAAAACTAAATTGCCAGCATCAAAAACAAAATGGGTAAATTCACCACCAACGAAGAAGAAATTAAAGCAATAATTAGGAGCTATTTTGCCCAACTGTATGCCAATAAATTTGAGAGTCTTACTGACGTGGATGTATATTTATAAAAATATAAATTGCCAATAAAATGGAAGGGTAAATAAAATATTTAAATAACCCCATTTCAGAAAAAGAAATTGAACAAGCCATCAATGAACTCCCTAAGAAAAAGAAAATGTCCATGGCCGGATGGATTTACAAATGAATTCTATCAAATATTTAAAGAACAATTAATTCTAATAATATATAAACTATTTGGGGGGAAAAACAAAGAAAGAGTTCTACAAAATTCTTTTTATTATACAAATAAAGTACTGATACCTAAACCAGGAACAGTCAAAACAGAGAAATAAAATTATAGACCAATTTCCTTAATGAATATAGATGCAAAAATTTTAGCAAAGACTTTACAGCAACCTATCTTGAGGATAATACACTACAACCAGGTAGGATTTATATCAGGAATGCAGCACTCATTCAATATTAGGAAAACTATCAGCTTAATTGACTATATCAGCTACAAAACTAACAGAAATTATATGATTATTTCAATAGATGCAGAAAAAGCTTTTGAGAAGATACAACACCCATTCCTATTAAAAACAGTAGAGAACAGAAGAATAAATGGAGTCTTTCTTAAATTATTATGTACCATCTATCTAAAACCATCAGGAAATATGATATGTAATGGGGACAAGCTAGAAGCATTTCCAAGATCAGGGGTGCAACAAGGATGTCCATTATCACCACTGTTATTCAATATGGCACTTGAAATGTTAGCTTTAGCAATAAGAGAAGAAAAAGAAATTGAAGGAATTATATAAAGAAAAGAAAAAACTAAGTTATCACTATTTGCAGATGATATGATGATATACTTAGAGAATCCTAGAGAATCAAGTAAAAAATACTTGAAATAATAAAAAAAACTTTAGCAAAGTTACAGGACATAAAATAAACACATATAAATCATCAGCATTTCTATATGTATATATATGTATTATGTATGTATGATGTATGTATGAATGTGTTTGTGTGTGTGTATATATATATGTGTGTATATATATATATATGTATGTGTGTATATATATTACTAACAAAGCCCAACAGCAAGAGATAGAAAGAGAAATTCCATTTAAAGTTACTGTAGACATTGTAAAATATTTGGAAGTCTACTACCAAAACAAACTCAGTAACTATGTGAACACACTTACAAAACACTTTTCATACAGATCAAGTCAGATCTAAATATCTGGAAAAAAACATCAGTTGTTCATGGTTTGACTGAACTAATACAATAAAAATTACAATTCTAAATATATTAATGTACTGATTCAGTGCCATACCGATCAAACTAACAAAAATATTTTATAGAGCTAGAAAAAATAATATCAAAATTCATCTGGAAGAATAAAAATTCCATAATATCAAGGGAATTAATGAAAAGGATTGCTAGGGAAGGAGGCCTAGACATACCATATCTTAAATTGTATTATAAAGCAGCAATCATCATAACTACTTGGTACTGACTAAGAAATAGAGTGGTTCATCAGTGAAACAAGTTAGGTACACAAGACATAGTAGTCAGTGACTATAGTAATCTACTGTTTGATAAACCCAAAGACTCCAGCATCGGGGACATGAACTCACTATTGTGCAAATACATACATACATATATATATATATATACATATATATATATATATATAGCACCTCTGTTTGTGATCACAAAGAATTTGAAATTGTATGGATTGTATGGATGCCTATCAATTGGGGAATGGCTGAACAAGTTGCAGTATTGTGAATGAAATGGAATACTATTGTTATAGAAGAAATGATGAGCAGAGAGATTTGAGATAAACCTGGAAAGACTTATATGAACTGATGCTGAGAGAAGTGAGCACAACCATGAGAATATATTACATAGTAACAACATCGTGCAAAGATCAACTTTGATAGACTTAGCTCTTCTCAGAAATATAATGATCCAAGACAATTCCAAAAGACTCATTATGGAAAACACTATCCACATCAGGAGAAAGAATTGTGGAGTCTGAATAGAGATTGAAGCATACTATGTTTATTTTTTTTCTTTCTCTCTTCTTTTTTTGTTCTGATTCTTCTTTCACATCATGGCTAGTGTGGAAATATGTTTAACATAATTGGACATATATAACCTATAACAGATTGCTTGCTGTCTTGGGGAGGGGAAGGGAGACAAATCTGGAATTCAAAATCTTACAAAAATGAATGTTGGAAACTATCTTTACATGTAATTTGAAAATAATACTATTTAGTGCACAAAAAGGAAGTGGATGCATCTCTTGTTGATGGATGTCTCATTGAGTTTAGGCTCAAAAGGCAGATCCACTATTTGAGAATAATTCGTGGGGATGGATCAAGTGAGTTTTTATTTTTTTGGGATAGGGTATGTTTGTAGGCAGTAAGGCAGCAGCTAGTTGACAAGGAGTGATTGGAAATAAAGGAAAGAGTGAGAAAGATAGAGATGACAATATGCTAAAGAAAATGAAATAGAATGTGATCTTTTGTGCATCTAGAGGAGTTGACCTTGGCAAAATGAAGGGTAACCTCTTCATGAGAGATAGGGATGGAGGAGACAGTAGTGGCAGAAGGCATCAGGGTGATGTGAGATGTTGTTACTTGTACTTCATTCTCTAAGAGGACCATTACATCAGTGATGCCATGACTTGTAAGTGAATTGGGTTTAAGTGAGGGAGGGCTATGCAAGGTCACGAGGCTCACTATGTCCTCTGAAGCCATCTGGATGCAGTGGCAAGATATAGATTAGGATGACTAAGGATAGTCCCAGATGCAGTGGCAGATCTTGGCCTTTTTTTCAATGTGAGATGAGAAGGGAGAAAGAGGGAGCCCATGGTCAATGACCTCAAGATTTGCAATAAAATGAATTGATGCAAAATGAAGTGAGCAGAACCAGGAGAATATTGTACACGGTAACAGCAATATGATGAAGAACTATGACTGACTTAACTATTCTTAGCAATACAATGATCCAGGACAATCCCAAAATAATAGTGAAGCATACTCTTTGCCTCCAGAAGAAAAAAAAAACCAGATATTTTCTGAATACAGACTGAAGCATGCTATTATTTACTTTATTTCTTTCATTTTTATTCATCTTCTCATATAAAATGACTAATAGGGAAATGTTTTACATGAGTGCACATGTGTAAACCAATATCTGATTGACTACCGTCTCAGGGAGGAAGAAGAGGAGTGAGGGAGGAATAGAATTTGAAACGGAAAACTTTAAAAAGTTAAAAAAAGATTTCATATGTAATTGGAGAAAAAATAAAATTTTATATACATATATGTATATAATGATTTGCAGTAAAAATATGGAGTAAGTTTCTCAGCTGAAAGTGTTGGGGGTGAGTGAGCCATGCTCCTGTGAGAAGGGATGAAAAGGTTTGGAAGAGCTGCTGCAGTGAATAGGAAATCAATTAATTAGGGAAATGTAGAAGGAGTACCTTGCAGCAAACGTTATGAAATTATGTAAGATCAATTTGTAGTGGATACAGTCAAAATGGTTTTGTGATTTTCTTTATCTTCATTTAACAGCACATGAGTGAGAGTGAAGGCCAGTGATAGGAGAATTGAATCAAGCTTGATAGGGCAAGACAGATGTGATACCATCGTTGGACAAGAGTCCATTGAAGTAGTTCACCAAGGGGTCAAGATGGAAAAAAGAGGCAAGTGTGGCTAGTGCACGGTGTTGGCCTGGGAGGGAACTGAGGAATGAAAAGATTGGCAGTCAAGGAAGGCAGAGGGATAGGTGGAATATTAATAGATTGAGATCAAATAAAGATATTTCAGAATTCATGAATTCAGAAAGTAGTATATTTGTGGGCAATGGCCAGATCACCCATTTAGAGTAGCTTATACCTATATATTAATATATAGGTAATATGTAATAAATATAATATAACATATAGTAATTATATGTAATATAAATATAAATATATATATATTAGAGTAGCTCATATCTAAGTTATTAGCTCATAACTAAGAAACATGGACTATTTGTGCTTGACCTGTGGTAGAGCATTCTGAGCTCATATTGGACTAATTAGCTATAGTCTGATTGTACATACACATTGTAACTTTCTCTAACATAGTGATGTCATTTTGGTCCTCTTTGAAAACTAAGGACAACAATCATTAAAACTAAGTTAATGCTTGTTGACAGTGTGATTTGAAGAACCAATGTGATAGCCAATTTCTCATCATTCTACAATGGTCGTTATAGAAGTAGAAGCTGACTGCAGAGGGTTGAGGGTCATTTTGTGTCATTCTTTGTGCTAAGAGTTGCTATGGCCTTAGAATTCATCACCCAGTGTTCAGCCTCCTGGGATGAGCTACTTGGTACTTAGCTAAACTGGGCTTCAGCATATATGTCTCAACTGTTGGAACTATAGAGCCTTCTGTATGAGAGGCACTATGCTAAGCCCTGGGGATACAAAAAGAGGCAAAATAGGGTGGCCTCAAGGAATTTACCTTTCTAGTGTGGTAGAACCCGCTAGAGCCATCCACTCCACTGACATTGACATTGAGATCCCAGGGTCACTTCTACATCACAGACAGGCATTAGAGGAGGACTTTGTATAGGTCTTTCTTACCTCAAGCCCAAATTAGGTTTCCTGCAACTTTCGTACATTGAAATCTCTTCTACCCACAAAGGTAAAATTGAATAAATTTAATCCTTCTTTTACACAAGAGCCCTTCAAATACTTGAAGTCTGCCATCATGTCTTTCTTAAGTTTATGATATTTTTGGCCCCCATTTTAAACATGGGAAAACTGAAGCTTAAAGTAGTATTTTACTTCTGCTGATTTTCTCCTATTTATTCTGTCTATATATTGTTTGTCCATAGCTATTTGCATGTTGCCTCTCCCATTACACTGTGAACTCTCTGAGAACAGGACCTGGTTGGTGTTTTGTTCTTTTTTGTTTGCTTTTCTTTATATTCATATTACTTAGCACTGTGTGTGGTGCATAGTAGGTGTTTAATAAATGCTCATTAACTCACTGAAATGCCTTGTCCAAAGTGTCATGACTGCTTAGAGGGGAAGCATGAGCTAGAAAATGAAGTTCTGACTCTTAATTCAGTTGTCTGTCACCCCAGATCCTTGAGAGGAGGGATTGTTTCATTATTTGTACGTGTGTCCCCAGTGTTTGGCTTATGGTAGAGGCACATAATAAATACTTGATCTGATTTCCATGATGCTAAATGGCTGCTAAGAATGCTACTTTTGGGTATTGCCTCAGATAGGTAAAAGGGATGTTCCAATCTGGGTACTACCTTAAAGGGAACAAAAATGTGTTAGTCCAAGGGTTTCCAAACTGAGAGCTGTGGATTTCTCCAAGTACTTATTGCTAGGGATCTGCAAATCCATGTTCAGTCCATGGGTCCTTATTCTGATCTTTAGCTTGAGGAAGATATGAGCCATGTCACAGTATACTAGATAAGGAAATAGAAGTTTTGATCAAGCTTTGGCTCTCAGAACCTGAAGCTCTTGAGGGAGAGGTATCCCTGGAATTGGAGCCCTAGACTGGGAGTCAGGGTGACCTGCATTTAAATCCCACTTCAGAAACTTCCTACCTGTTAGACCTTGGGGAAATCACTTAATTTCTCTCAGCCTTGATTTCCACACTTGTAAAATGAGGGGGTCGGACCTTATGGTTTCTAACATAGCTTCTAACTCTAAATCTATTATAACTTTCTGTAGAATGAGTTAACAATATATCTTTCACTTAAACATTTATATTTTGTAATCTATGGAGATTTATCATATTTAATAGGATACAAATACATTTTAAAATATTACCTTTTGTTATCACATACTTTTCTTTTTTAATTAGTTTATTTTTAGTTTTCAACATTCACTTCCATAAGCTTTTGAGTTTTAAATTTTCTTCCCCTCCCTCCTTTCCTTCCTTCCCAAAGTGGCATGCACTCTGATATAGGCTCTACATGTACATTCCTATGAAATATATTTTCACATTAGTCATGTTGTAAAGAAGAATTAGAACCAATAGGAGGAACCACAAGAAAGAAGAAACAAAACAAAACAGAAGAAAAAAAGAGCAAATAATTTGATTCGATCTGCATTCAGACTCCATAGTTCTTTTATCACATACCTATTCAATCAAAAATAGTTATAGTGCAGAATTCTATTGGGGTGCATAACCTGATGCCATCACTGTACCTTGGATCTCTGGATAAAGGGCCATATACAGCAGTGCCCACCTCAGAGTGGTTGAAATTGTCTCTGTGCCAGCTATGAAGAGGTCCAGGGTGCAGAAGACTAAATTTTTTTCATTAAAACTTGAATGGATGTTATCCTTAAATTAAAAAGAAAAGACCAATTAATTAATAAAAACATATGACTCTCTATAGACATGAGCAACTGCATCCTCCATGGAGCCTTGGAAAGTTAGAGGTGGCAGATGCTGGACTTCCTTTTAACCCCCAGGAATATAATAACTCTTTCCAAGAATGAGAGCTCCTATTTCTTTTTAATATCATTTTTCCCAATTAGATGTAAACCATGTTTAACATTCTTTTTATATAAAATTTTGAGCTCCAATTTTTTTCCCTTCCTCCCATACCTCCTCCCTCACTGAGATGGTAAGGAGTTTTATATAGGTTATATATGTGCATTCTTCTAAAACATTTCCATAGTACTCACATTGTGAAAAGAGAAACAGAACAAAAGGAAGAAAATCATGAAATAAAAAAATAAAATGAAAATAGTATTCTTTGATCTGCATTAACATTTCATCAGTTATTTCACCGGTTATGAATAGTATTTTCCATCATGAGTCCTTTGCGCTTGTCTTGGATCAATGTCTGGCTAAGAAGAACCAAACCAATCATAGTTGATCATTGCATAGCATTGCTAGTACTGTGTACAACATACTCATGGTTCTGCTCATTTCACTTTGCATCAGTGTATGTCAGTCTTTCCAGGATTCTCTGAAATCCACCTGCTCATCATTTCTTATAACACAATAGTATTCCATTACATTTATATACACAACTTGTTTAGCCATTTTCCAACTGAGGGGCAACCCCTCAATTTCCAATTCTTTGCCACTACAAAAAAAAGCTGTTATAAATATTTTTGTACTTGTCCATCCTTTTCCCTTTTTTATGATCTCTTTGGAATATAGAACTGCTATTGGTATTGTTGGATCAAAGAGTATGCATAGATTAATTGCCTTTGGGCATAGTTTGAAATTGCTCTCCATAATGGCTGGATCAATTCACAACTTCACCAACAGTGTGTTAGTATCCCATTTTTCCTTCATACTCTACAATGTTCATCATTTTTCTTTTCTTTCATATTAGCCATTCTGATAGGTGCCATGTTGTACCTTAGAGTTGTTTTACATTGCTTTTCTTTAATCAACAGTAATTTAGAGCATTATTTTTCATATGACTATCCCCATTATAGATAATGCTTGTTGATGGTTTTGGATAAATACTACTAATCATTTTAAGGAAAGCTCCATTTATTCCTATGTTTTTAATATTGTTAACAGAAATAGGTGTTGGATTTTGTCAATAGCTTTTTCTGCACCAACTAAGACAATTATATGATTTCCATTGGCTTTGTTATTGATGTGGTCAATTATGCTGATAGTTTTCCTAACATTGAATAAGCCCTATGTTTCTGGTGTAAATACTACCTGATCATAGTGTATGAACTTTGTGATTTATTGCTGTAATAACCTTGCTGCTTTTTTATCTAATCAGTTTGCATCAATATTCATCAGGGAAATTGGCCTATAGTTTTCTTTCTCTTTTTTGGCTCCTCTTGGTTTAGGTATCAGCACTATATTTGTGTCATAAAAATAATTTTGCAGGATGCCTTTGCATATTTTCCTAAATAGTTAATATGTTATTGGAATTCATTGTTCTTTAATTCTTCTTTCATAGATTTCACTTATAAATTCATCTGGACCTGGGGATTGTTTTTCCCTTAGGGAGTATATTGATTGTTCAATTTCTATTTTTTTTTTTCTAAAGTGGGGTTAAGAATTTTGTTTAACCTTCTTTTAATCTAGGCCACTTATATTTTGGTAAATATTTATCCATTTCACTTAAATTGTCAGATTTATTGGCATACAACTGGCAAAATAACTAATACCTATTTCTTTAATCTCCTTATCATTGGTGGCAAATTCATTCTTTTCATTTATATGGTTAATTTTTTTTCTTTTTTCTTTTTTTAATCAAATAAACCAATGTTTTATCTATTTTTTCTTTTTCATAAAACCGTCTCTCAGTTTTATTTGTTAGTTTCTTACTTTTAACTTTTTTACTCTCTCCTTTGATTTTTAGAATTTCTAATTTAGTGTTATTTGGGGATTTTTAATTCAACCTTTGTCTAGCTTTTGGAGTTGCATACCCAATTTTTTAATCTTCTCTTCCTCTCTTTTATTGATGTAAGTAATTAGAGATATAAATTTCCCCTAAGTACTGCTTTGATTGCATCCCATAAATTTGTTGTCTCATTATCATAATTTTCTTTGTTGAAATTAATGATTATTTCTGTGATTTGTTAGATTGTTAGGATTAGATTATTTAGCTTCCAATTAATTTTTAATCTATCTTTCCATAACCCCTTTTTAATTGTAATTTTTATTGCATCATGATCTGAAAAGGATGCATTTAATATTTCTGCCTTTCTGCACTAGATTCTGAGGTTTTTATGCTCTAATACATGGTCAGTTTTTGTGAAAGTGCCATGTGCTGCTGAGAAAAAACATATATTGTTTTCTATTCCCATTTAGTTTTCTCCAGAGATCTATCATATCTAACTTTTCTAAAATTCTCTTCACCTCCATAAATTCTTTCTTGTTTAGATATAGTTAGTCCTGTGAGGGGAAAGCAGAGGTCCTCCACTACTGCAATTTTATTGTCTATTTTATCCTGTAACTCATTTAACTTTCTTGGTAAAAAAATGAATGCTATGCCATTTGGAACATACATTTTTAGTTTTGATATTACTTCATTTTCTATGGTACCTTTTGGCAAGATGCAGTTTCCTTCCTTGTCTCTTATCTCTTTTTGCTTTTGCTTTGTCTGAGCTCATGATTACTACCCCTGAATTTTTTTAATTCAGAGGAAAGCATAATATATTTGGCTTCAGCCTTTTGCATTCACTTAGTGTGTGTTTTGTTGTTTCAGATAGGTTTCTCTTAAATAACATATTATAGGATTTTGGTTTTTAATCCATTTTTCTATCTGCTTCTCTTTTGTCGGAGAGTTCATTCTATTCACATTCAATTATGATGACTGTGTATTTTCTTCCATCCTATTTTCCTCATTTGTTCTTTTCTCTTTCCTTTCATTCTATCCCTCCTCACCAGTGTTTTGCTTCTCCCCAACATCTTCCTTAATCTGACCCACTTCTATCAGCACCGCTTTTTCGTGTCTCTCTCCCGTTCTTCTTCCCTGTAGGGTAAGATAGATTTCTATACCCAACTTGGTGTGTGTCTTAGAGCCTCTCTTTCCATCCCATTCCACCCTCATCCCTTTTACAGTCCCTGCTTTATCTATTCACCAGACCCTCCTAATCTTAATCTATACACCTTTTAAAAGCCTCTCCCTCATCCTATTTTCCAGTTTTCTCACCTTTGTAGAATTTCAGAGGACTTCTAAACTTCTTCAGATGTATACATTGTTTCTTTTTCACCCAGATGAGAGTAAGGTTTCAATACTACAACCTTCCACCCCAACCTGCTTCCTCTATTAGTTTTTTCCCCCATTCATGCCCATTTTTATGAGATACTTTCTCCTTTTACCATTTTCCTACTCGATTTTGTTTTTTATAATCACTTGATCATACATAATTCAGCCCCAACATTTCTTTCAAACTACCTCAGTAAAGATAACAGTTTTAAGAATACTATTACTAATAGTAATAACTAACAATTACTAATATTAATAACATTTTCATGCGTCATAGGAAAACACTTTGATATTAACCAGGGCCTTATAATTATTCTTTACTGATTGCCTTATATTTCTTCTGGATCATTAAATATCAATTTTCCATTGAATTCTGGTCATTTTATTACAAAATACCTGAAAGTCTTTCAGTTCATCAAATGTCCAATTTTTCTTTTTCAGTCAGATTTATATTCAACTTTGCAATCCAGCTCCTTTGCTCATTGAAATATTATGTCCCGAGACCTATGGTTTTTCAGTGTAGAATTTGCTAGGTCTTGGGAAAGCCTGAATGTGTTTCTGTAGTATTTCAATTATTTTTTTTCCTTGTTGCTTGCAATATTTTCTCTTTAACCTGGGAATTTTGAAACTTGACTATGACATTCCTATAAGTTTTCTTCTTGGGATCTCTTTCAGGTTGTGATCAGTGGATTCTTTCTATTTCTCTTTGATTGTCTTTGGGCATAGTTCCAAATTATTCTTCAGAATAGTTGGATCAGATCACATCTCCACCAACAGTGCATTAGTGTTCAAATTTCCTCCCATCCTCTACAACATTCTTCATTTGCCTTTTCTTTCAACTTAACCAATCTGATAGCTGTGAGGTGGTACTTTAGAATTGTTTTAATTTGCATTTCTCTAATCAATATTGATTTACAGCATTCTTTCATATGATTATAGATAGCTTTAATTTCTTCTTCTGAAAACTGTATGTTCATATCCTTTGACCATTTATCAATTGGTGAAGGAGTTGTATTGATGTCTAATCTTTAAGGAATTATTTTCTTCAGTTAGTTTTTGTATCTCTTATTCCACTTGGTCGATTCTACTTTTTAAGGAGATGTTTTCTTCAGTAAATTATCGTGCTTCCTTTTGCATGCTGTTGACTTTTTCATGATTCTCTTGCATAGTTCTCATTTCTTTTCCCAATTTTTCTTCTACCTCTCTTATTTTATTTTTTAAAGTACTTTTTTAGTCTTTCCAGGAGGACTTTTTGGGCTTTAGACCAATTCATATTTCCCTTTGAGGCTTTGCATGTCAGCATTTTGACATCGTTGTCCTCTTCTGAGTTTGTGTTTTGATCTTCCCTGTCTAACATGGTAGCTTTTTATGGTCAAAGCTTGTTGTTTGGTTGGTCTTTTTGCTCATCTTCAGCCCATTTTCTAATAATTTTAAGGTGAACTCTACTCCTGGGGCTCAGGGACTACTGTCCAAAGCTTCTGCCCCAACCTTCTTGTGCTGAGAGCCAGATGCCTGGTCACTGGCTTGCTGTGTAGGCTTGCCTGTGGCACAGGGGGTCTGAGGCTGTCTGCTCCCCTGCTGGACTGGAATCACCTGGCCAATTAGTGTCTCTTACACCAGAATTCAGGGGCTGGAAGCTCACGTGTTGTATCCTGGCTGTGGGCCTCACAGGTTGTCTGTTGTGCCACTACCCTGCTGAGCTGGGTTGCTGATCTGAGCTAGGGCTAGGGCTTCCCACTGGCTTGTGCTTTACACTGCCTGCACTGTACTGTGCTCCCATTTTACTTGAGTGAGACAGGCCTGTCCTGCAGTCTTTCTAAGTTATTTTGGCCTGGAAAGTTGTTTGAACCTTTCCCTTTGTGGATTCTGTCACTCCAGAATCCATTTTGTTGGTAGATATAGCAACAAATATATATCTTATATGTGTGTGTGTGCATGTGTGTGTGCGTGTGTGTGTAACAAATATCTATGTTATATATAAAGATATGTTATATCCATGGACAGTGGGGAGAGCTCAGGCAACTTCCTGCCTTTTCTCCACTGTCTTGGTTCCACCTGTGAGAGCTCCTATTTCTGATGGGTTGGGAGGCTTACTGTGAGTACTTTTCTCACCAAACCCATGCAAGTAGTTAGGATCTGTGTTTTGTAGGTGAGAAAACTGAAGCTCAGAGACCAGGAGTGAATGGTCCAGAAACACAGGACTAATAAACGACAGAACTGGCTCATGAATCCGGGCCCCTGACCAAAATCTAACACTTTGCTGCATCATGCCACTGCTCTGCCCCCTGTGCATGCACACCCGCATCCAACCCTCTCAGTACCACATGCAAAAAAAGAATGGTCATGGGGGTCAGCTTTTTAGAAGGTAATTATGAGTCCAACAGATTTTTCTATCATCTCACCAGGATATGTGCTGGGTGTGCTAGACCCATAGAAGTTTGAATTGAATTTGCTTCTGTATTTGTTTGCATTGACTTCTTTGTCCTCCTTCTCATCTTTGTTCTCTTTTTCTTCTCATTTTCTCTCTCCTCTTGCCTCACTTTCTCTCTTTCATTCTCTTTCTCCTTCTTCCCCATTCCTCCACCTCCTTTCCCTTCACTTTCTCTTTCTTCTCCTTATTATCATTCTCATTTCTATTTTCTCTCTACCAAGAAACACATATATGTTATTAGCTGCTGATATTTCTTCTGGCATAAATAAAGCTGGTTGCAAAATAGAGAATAATAATAGTTAACATTTTTATATAGCACCTACTATGTGCCAAACAATGTGATAACTGTTGTTCTCAATTGAGAACTGTTGTTCTCAAAATTGCTTTACAAAATGCTTTACAATTTGTAAGCTACTTTTCCCATAATCCTGTGAGTCAGGTAGAGCCAATAATATTGTACCCATTTTTCAAATGAAAATACTGAGACTTAGAGAAATGATTTGTTCACAGGTAAACTTGGCTGATGAATTCAGGACCTGGAATTTAAATAGAAGTCCAGCATTCTTGAACTATACAGGATGTAATCACAAAATCTTGAAGTTGGAAAGGAACTCCAATTGAGTCAAATTCAAATAGAAATGAGATCTCTAAACCATATGTAAAAATCCCCGGGGCTACATACTTACTTACTTATCTGTGTTTTAATGTATTTTTATTTATTTTGTTAAATATTTCTAAATTACATTCTTTAATCTGATTCTACAGTACTCAGGAGTGACATGGGCTGCAATGCTGCCCACATGTTTGACTGTTGCACAAATTCCCAAAGTTGGTTATATTTTGATTGTACATATAAGACTGATAATTTAAATTATTTTTATAGTGTTGTGAGATTTACAAAGAATATACTCACATAATTCGGTTGGATGGGGTAGATAGAATATCTTAATGTTATAGATGGGATAAGTGTAGAGAGATTATTTCAAAGGGATGAAATATTAGGGCCAAGACTTAATCCCAATCCGAATAGATTCTAATGAAAAGGACACTGGACTTGGAGACAGAAAGAGCTGGGTTTAAATTCGGATTCCTAATAGCTGTGAGACTGCAGCAAGTCAATTAACCTCTCTATGCCTTATTTTCCCATCATATGAAATCAGGGGTTTAAATTCAATGAGTCCTATTATCCCTTCCACTTCTAAATCAAAATTGTGAGCTCTCCATTAGCAAACTCCATCACTTATACTCTTTACCTCCCAAGGTTGTCACTGAATAAACATTATGAGACAGACGGAAAGTGTGAAACACATGACACACTTATCCCCCCAATTCTGCACTTCATTTTTTTTTGTTTTAAACACACACAATGCCCACTTTCTGTGTTGTCTTCATTACCTTGGACAGCTCCTTCAGGTAAGCACCAATGAAGTCCAGGGTGTCCTCTGGGTTTGGGTCTTCCTTATGTTGTTTGACCACGTTTTCTACAAAAATTTCTAGCTTTTTCCATTCTCTAAAGAGCTTCTGGTGAGCTCCTGGCAGGAATTTCATTATCCAGGGAAACATACTGAGGAGCTAAATAACATAAAAAGGGATGGGGAGGGGGAATGAGTGTCAGTTCCTGTTAGGCTACCCTGTCTCTTCATCTTCCTCACCCTAAGTCAGGCCAGGGTTCTTGACCTTATTTTGCATCATGGAATTTATCTTAATTCTGTGTCTAACCACTTCTGAAATTGACCCTCCTGTAACCACAGTTTTGTTTTCTCCCATATTGTTGCTCTCCCAACTCTCAAGCTAACATCCAATCATCTCTTGTCTCATATACCAGCCCCTTGCCGATATCCTGATGCACCTAAATAATTCTTTCAAGATGTCACCTATCTAGGCAGCCTCATGACCTTCAAAGAAGGAGAGGAGAGATCATTTCTAGAGAAATTGCTAGTTCTTGGGCCCATATTTCCTTGTTAGGCAGAATTTCCTTCTCCTGAATTTCCATTTTGCTCCTCTTAATGAAATGAGACCTAATGTTATTCACTCTTTTCCCTCATTTTCTTCCATAAACAGACTCCTGAGCTGGTAAGTGACATTGTAAGCCAGTGACTCTTTTGCTGAGGTTCATTCACTGATCAGCTAGGAGGAAGAGTAGATGGAGTGGTGGAATAAGATTCAGGAAGACCTGAATTAGAATTTTGCCTCAGATGCATATTAGCTGTGAGGCAAGTCACTAACCTTGCATCAGTTAATGAGCAGCCTCATTAACTGCCTCAGTTTCCTAATCCATAAAAATGGGGATAATAATGACTCAAAGGGTCATTGTGAGGAATCCAAAAAAATCAATCAACAAGCATCTGTCTATCTATGCATCTTGCATTTGTCTTTGTCTCTGAACCTCCCTCTCTCCCTTCTGTCTTCACTTTCTCTTCCACATCTCTTTCTTTCTCTCCCTCCCACCTCTCCTGTAGAGTTGAGGATTAAATTATTGATTTCCCTCAAACTCTGCTCAAGATACAGTTCCTCCATGAAGCTTTTCCTGGTTTTCCTGGTTTCTAATGCTGCCTCTACCAATTTTTCCGTATTGTAATTATTTATTTGCATATGCACTCATTTGAGGGCCTGCTGTCTTCTCCCACAGAACGTACACCACCTGAAGTCAGGGGCTATTTCATTTTTATCTTTGTATTCACATCTCCTAGCAGAGTACAAGACACACAGTCGGTACTTAATAAATGTTTGTAAATTAATGATCTTGATAAATACCTTAGAAAAAAATAAAATTTTATAGAATTTTCTCATTATTTGGGATCACTCTGTTCTGGAGAAGCATTGGATCCTCCAGGCATGTTCTATCATATTACTTTTAATTAAAAAAAAATGAAAACAAAAGAAAAACCTTATTTCTATCCTCTCCCCTTTTCAATCTCTTTTACACAAGCTGACTCAGTTCCTGCCAACCTCTCGCAGTCATGCTTGTTTCTTTTTTCATGGAGGAAACACATGGCCCAATTGAGGCCTAGCCAGCTCTGCCCAGGAGGGGATGGTCTATTACCTGACATTCCCAACTGCCTAAGAGGACGCTGACATCATCCAAACTCTTCAGCAGCTCCTGGAACTGAGAATCATGGTACTCATAGCGATGTCCAAAAGTTATGGAGCAGATGATATTGGAAACAGCATTGTTGATCTGAAAGTGGGGGTCAAAGGGCTGTCCTATTGACCAGAAGAGAAAGGGAATAGGCTACTATTCATTTGACTTATGTTATTTTACAGGAACCCAACACAGCTTTCTACCTTTTTTCTCTCAAATAATTTTTTCTTCACCTTCCCCCCCCATCCACCAGCACACATCTGCTTTATTATTATTGTCCATAATCAGCTAGTGCTTAAAAAGACATGAGAAGAAAAAAAAAACATGACCACTTTTTAATGTTTTAGTCAAGACTTGAGATTTAACTGTCATATTTTTTTTTCAGTATAGGTTACCTATGTGGCTTTGGACAAGTTACTTCATCTTTCTTTTCCTCCATTTGTTCATCAGTAAAATGAGAAGGTTGGACCAAATGTCCTCTGGGAGCCCTTCTAGCCTCTGTTTATTATTTCATATCTAATATATCATGGGCAAAGGTGTACCTATCTGTGTAATAGGCATGCGCACATATGTGCATGTGTGTCCATAGATGTATGTGTGCATATACCCATACCCATGACTATATAATCCTATGGGCTACTTCCATGCATGTGAGTAGTAGAGGTGAAAATACAACTGGTGATACTGGAATGAAAAGAAAAGGTATGAGAAGGTGAATAAGGAAGGGACACAGTATAAAGTAGCTCATAAGGTATTGAACCTTCAGACAGGAAGAACTGGCCTAGCTCAGACATTTACTAGCTGGGTGACCTTAGTTCTCCTGCCTTCCCACTGTTGATTATTTCCAGTTTCTCATGTTTATATTGTGTTTGTACACAGATGTTTGTATGTGGTCTCCCCTGTCCTCCCTTTTACTAGGAGCTGCTTGAGGATAGGGACTCTCTTTTTCCTTTCTTTGTATCCTTAGGATTTAGCACAGTGCCTGGAATATAGTAGGCACTTGATAAATACTTATTGACTGACTGACCTTGCGAAAATCACTTAACTGTTCCGCTTCTCAGTTTAGTCATCTACAGAATGGGAGGGAGGGTTAGATTGATGGTCTCCAAGATTCATTCTTACCCTAAATTTATAATGAAAAGAAGAAGCAGCAGAAGAGGAAGAGAAAGGGAATGTAGATGAGGATCACAGGAGGAAGAGAGGGAAAAAGAAGGATAGAAAGTGGAGGAAGGATCAAAGAATGAATAGCTCCAAAAACAACATTGTAGAAAGATAACTTGGACAGACTTCAGGACTTGTTTCAATGTAATACCAACCATAATTGCAGAGGACCGGTGATGACACCTGCTACCCACCTCCTGACAGACCGGTGATAGACTTAGGCTACACAATGAGATATATGTATCTGGGCATGGCCAATGGAAGAATTTATTTTGCTTGACTGTGTATATTTGTTAGTAGGGCTTTTTTTCCAGTGGGAGGACAAAGAAGAAAAAAGAAATCATTAATTGAAACAAATTAAAATTAAAAACAAATTAAGTCAGCAATATGTATACATATATGTGTATATATGTATATTGTGTGTATGTATATGTATATGTGTGTGTGTATTTTCCCCCTTAAGAAGTAGAAAGAGGAAAACAAGGCAGAAAATTACACAGGAATGAGAAGGGAGGTACTGAGAAAAGGAAATAGATGATTTAGTAAGTAGAAAAGAAGAATGATTAAGAAGAAAAATGAGTTAAAGAAGGGAAGCAGGAGAAAATAGTGGCAGTATGTGTGTTTATGTGTGTGTGTGTGTGTGTGTGTGTGTGTGTGTGTGTGTGTTCAGAGTTTCTAGAGTGGCCAGTCAAGGCAGGACTCTATGTGTGATATTTGAAGAACTGAGGCATTTAGGGTCTATGTGTTGATGGCAGAAAATTTTTATTATGGCATTCAAGATAATGAACCATCATGGTTTCCTTTCTTTGTTTACTGCCTCACTTCTTCCTGGAGAGCAATGGTGAGTCTTTGAAAAAATTCCTTGGAGGGGATTCTGGGAAGATGGCAAAGTAGGTCAGAAAACTTTCAGCTCTCCAAATTCCCTCCACAAAAAAAGACAGAAAATTGCCTCTGAGCAGCAGAAATAAACACAGTGTAAAGCAATTGTCCGCCTAAGGCAATTTAAGGAGAAGAAGACCCAACCTCCAGGAGCAGAGGTGGGGCCTGAGTGAAGTGCAAACAACTCCAGGATGACTGTGCTGAATCAACGAAAAACAATCCCTGGGGGCAGCTGGGTTGAGGGGCAGCCTCAGCCTTAGAAACTTTCTTTTTGCAGACAGTTGTGTGTGTGTTGGGGAGATGTGGGGGGGTATGATGGCTGAGTAGAAGATAGAAGCACTTTCCACTTTTGAGGGACTCCAGGCACAACTGTGTTGACTAGATGCATCCTGGGCTATGGCTGTAGAAAGAAGAAGCCAGCATGCACTTGGTGAGTACAGTAGCAAAAGGCAGAGACCCTATTGGCTGTGGGCACTTGCAAGAAAGCAGAGTTCATGGTTTCAGTTTTGGGGTAGAGAGGACAGCTGTAGTTTGCAGACATGAGGTAACCACAAGAAGCAAGATCATTTGTGGGACAGTGTGGCTGTGAACTTTAGCCCTGGTTTAGGAGGGGAGGGGAGAGGCCAAGGCAGGGCCCCAAAATAGATCTCAGAAAATAATAGTAAGTAAGACCTGAGATTGTGGGCATCATTCCCCATACCTTGGGACTACAACCTGATTCTATCAATAACTGTTAAAAACAAAATAAAATAATAAACAAACAGACAGACAAATAAATAAATAAATGAGTGAGCAAAGGAGAAAGAACCCAACCATAGGTAGTAACTGTGAGCATAGAGCAGATCTGGGTTTATATGTACAGGAAGATAATGGAGCTAAAAAAAAGACAATCCCTTTTTAATAAGAAAGGTACAATGGTCCCCAGCAAAAAAAAAAAAAAAGAGTTCTTAGAAAAACTCAAAAAGAATTTTAAAAATCAAATAAGAGAGGCTGATAAAAAAATTAGACCAATACAACAAAATCAAGAAAATTATGAAAAGTCAACCAACTTAAAATAGAGAATCAAAAACTTAAGGAAGAAAATAATTCCTTGAAAACTAAAATTTGGTGAGTAGAATGAAAAAAATAGTAAAGAAAATGAAATATCTCATCAAAAAAGCAATTGATCTGGAGAACAGATCAAGAAGAAATAATACAAGAATAGTTGAACTACATGAAAAATATGATTAAAAAGAGACTCTTGATACAATATTACAAGAAATTGTCAAGGAAAATTGCCCTGAAACTCTAGAACAAGGCAACTTAGAAATAGAAAAAAAAAATCCACACATCACCACCTGAAAGAGATCACAGGAGGGAAACTTACAGGAATATCATTGACAAGTTTCAGTGCTCCCAGGTTAAGGAAGAAATATTGGAGGTAACAAGAAAAAAGAAACTGCAAATATCATGGAGCTACAGTAAGCATTACACACAACCTAACAGCTACTTCTTTGAAGGACCATAGGTCTTGGAATACTATATTCCAAAGAGCAAAAGACCTGGGGTTCTGACCAAGGATAACTTGCCCAGCAATATTAAGTATAACCCTGGATGAAAAAAAAGGGACATTTAAGAACTGAATGACTTTCAGTTTTTTGTTACAAAAACCCTAGAACTTAAGGGAAAATTTGATATATAACATCCAGGAGAAATATAAGGTAAACATTAAAGACCAAATACAAGGGATTCAATAAGGTCAAATTGCTTGCTTCTTATGTACGAAAATATTATCAGTTATTTTGTGATTGTCATTTATATTTGCATAGTTTGAAGAAAGGCTTGGGCTAAGTTGAGTATGAAGAGGTGATTCTAAAAAAATAAAATTGTGTAGGGAGAGATAAAAAGGAGTAATTGAGACCTAAAATGAGGCATAAAAGGAAAAATTAACACAGAAGAACCTAGTAATGGGAGGGAGAATGGTGCTGGAACCTTACTGTCATTGGGAATGGGTTAAAGATATACATACTTACATACATACATACATGTATGTGCATGCATGTACGCATAAGTGTATATATGTATGTATATTCATGTGTATATATATATATGTGCCCATGAGTGTGTGTATGCACATATGTATATGTGTGTGTGTGTATATGTGTATGTAAAAAGATATAAAAGTCTTCTAAATTCAGAAAGAAATAAGAGGGTAAGGAGATAGGGTGGGGGAGAAGATAAGGGAGAAACTTTTAGAAAGGTAGGTGGGTTAAGGAATAGGAGGGCAAGGTAGTGGGTAGAAGTAAAGCAGAGGAGTGAGGAGAGATTGGGTAAATAGGATGAGAAGGATAGTGAGGAAAAAAGGATGGAAGAAAATATACAAGTAATTGCAGCTTAGAATGTTAATGGGATGAATTTACCCATAAAAAAGAGATGGATAACAATTTTAAAAATTGAATTCAACAATATGTTGCTTTCAGGAAACATTATAAAAATCAGAGATATACACAAAGATAAGATAAAGGTCAGGAGAAGAATTTATTATTTAAAAACAGCAGGGATATTAATCATGGTCTCAGACAAAGTTAAAGTATACTTAATCCAAAGTGAAAAATAGAGAAACTACACTATGTGTCATCAGTATTCTTCAATATAGTTTTAGACCATTTAAAATGCCTAGAGAGTATAAAATATCAGAGCTGATGCCTGCCAAAACAGACACAGGAAAAATATGAACATAAATATAAAACGCTTTTTATACAAATAAATTCAGATTTAGATAATTGAAGTAATATCTATTGTTCATGGGTAGGTAACGCTAATATAATTTTTGTTTTTGTTTTTGTTTTGTTTTATTTTGTTTTTAGGCAATTGGGGTTAAGTGACTTGCCCAGGGTTACGCAGTTAGTAAGTGTCAAGTGTTTGGTCTGAGGCCAGATTTGAACTCAGGTCCTCCTGACTTCAGGGCCAGTGCTCGATCCACTGTGCCACTTAGCTGCCCCTATAATTTTTAAAATGACAATTTTACCTAATTTATTTATTCAATATCATCCCGATTAAATTGCTAAAAATATTTTAGTGTTTAAAAATATATATAAAAAAATTCATTTGGAAGAGCAGTAGGTCAGAAACTTCAAAGAAACCAGGAAAAAAAAAATAAAGATGTAAAGGAAGTAGATTCAGAACTTGGTTGGTTGTTGTCCTTCATTTTTTAAGAATACCAAAATGACATCACTATGCCAAAGTCAAGTTTTAGTGTGTCTGACTGGCTAATCAGAGCATTAAGAGCTCAGAATGTTCTACCACAGGTCAGGCACAAATAGTCCATGTGAACATTTGGGGTGGATTCTCTAAGTTTGCCCATCTTGCATTTCTTTTGTGCTATTTCAATTCTGCTTTTGCTCATAGAGATATGATGTGGGCACACCATGCTAAGCAGTCCTGCGCCAGTGTCTCCCATGTTACACAAACAATTCCAAAGTTCTTAAGAGAGACCTTGAGAGTGTTCTTGTATCCCTTCTTCTGACTCCATATGAATGCTTGCCCTGTGTGAGTTCTCCATAAAATAGTCTTTTTGGCAAGTGTACGTTTTGCATTTGAACAATGTATACAGTCCATCAGAGTTGAATTCTCTGAAGCAGAGTTTGAATGCTTGGCAGTTTATCTAGAAAAAACACTTCAGTGTCTGGTATCTTATCCTGCCAGGTGATCTTCAGAATCTTCCTAAGACAATTCAAATGGAAGAATTCAGTTTCCTGGTATGGCATTGGTAGACTGTCTAGGATTCACGGGCATATGACAATGAAGTCAGCACAACGGCTCCGTAGACCTTCAGTTTGGTTGTCAGTATAACAATTCTTCTCTCTCATACTTTCCTTTGGAGTCTCCCAAACACTGAACTAGTGCTGGCAATGTGTGTGCCAACCTCATTGCCAATGTGTGCATCCCTGGAAGGTACACTACCAAGGTAAGTGAACTATCCATAGCATTCAGAACATCTCCATTTTCTGTAACCAATGGTTCCACATATGAGTGGTATGGTGGTGGCTGATGGAGCACCCGTGTTTTCTTGTTGTTAATTGTTAGGCCAAAATGAGCACAAGTAGCAGAGAATTGATCTATACTTTGTTTCATCTCAGTTTCAGAGGCTGCATTGGGTGCACAATCATCTGCAAAAAAGAAAATCATGCACCAATACTCCCTCCACTTTTGTCTTGGTTTGTAGCCTTTACAAGTTGAAGAATTTACCATCAATGCGGTAGCTGACCTTGATGCCATATTCATCTTTACCGAAAGCATTTGACAACATGACTGAAGCCATCATATTAAAAAGCATGGGAACAAATACACAGCCTTGTTTCACTGCACTGGTGACTGGGAAAGTATGACAGTATTGTCCATTAACCAGAACCCATGCAAGGATGCCATGATGAAACTGACATACAATGCTGATGAACATCTCACAAGTGAATTTTGACATAATTTTCCATAAGCCCTCATGACTGACAGTATCAATGGCCTTGGTCAAATCTACAAATGTTGTGTACAGACTTCTCTTCTGCTCCTGGCATTTCTCCTGGAGTTGTCGGGCAGCAAACACCATATCAAGAGTTCCTCAGTCCTTTCTGAAGCCACACTGGCTCTCAGGTAGATGGCTATATTCCAGGTGAAGGATCAGCCTATTAAGGAGGATTCTGGGGGTGGGGGTAGAGCCAAGATGGTGGAGTAAAAGCAGTGACTTGCTTGAGCTCTTCCCCAAACCCCTAGAAATACCTGTATAAAATGTCTCTAACAAATTCTAAAGCAGCAGAACCTACAAAAAGACAGAGTGAAACAAATTTTCAGCCCAATACAGCCCGGATGCTTGATCAGAAAGGTATGTAGTGCTGACTGGGGAGTGGAATGCAGTTTGCTGTGTGTGCTTAGGCAAGGTAGGACTCAGCGAACTTGGAGCAGGTCACAGAGGACTGATTTGCGGGCAGCTGTGGTGGTTTCCAGACTTCTTAACCCAAGAACGCCAAAGACAACTTAGAAAGTCAGTGGGAAAAGTCTGTGTCTGCAGTGAGAGAGAAGTGCAGGGTCCTAGCCCCATTCCCTGAGCCTGGGCCCAGGTTGGCAGATGCCTCCAGAGCTTTAGTCCCACAGACTGAGAGGGAATTGAGTGGCCAATCAGAGGGGGATTGCAGGGATCTCTTTGCTGGTGCAGGATTCTCTTGCTTTGCCCATGCTTGGATCTGGGTCACAGTTCTGGGTGGAAGTTCTGGGGCTAGGAGGAGTGCTGGCATGGTGAAGCTTGTAGTGGCAGTGGAGAAGAAATCTTCCTCACAGTTCCAAGAGAGAAAAGAGTGCTGGTGGTCATTCATAGACCAGGGCACAGGCCAGGAAAAGAGTAAACACCTCACCCTTGATCATAGCACCTTGGAAGAACTGAAAATTTACAGATTCCTAGAAGATTCTCTGAAAACAGCTACACAAAACCCCCAAAGCTTGGGACAGTACATTCTCCACACTGGAAGCAGACCCTTACCTTAACAAAGAGTTTATAACTCAAGCAACTGACTGAGATCATGAGCAAGCAGCACAAAAAGAGTCAGACCATAGAATCTTTCTTTGGTGACAAAGATCAAAATATACAACCAGAAGAAAACAAAGTCAAAGCTCCTACATTCATAGCCTCCAAGAAAAATATGAATTGGTCCCAGGCCATGGAAGTGCTCAAAAAGGATTTTGAGAAGCAAGTAAGAGAAGTAGAGGAAAAACTGAGAGTGATGCAAGAAAATCATGAAAAACAACTCAACAGCTTGCTAAAGGAGACTCAAAAAAATACTGAAGAAAATAACACCTTAAAAAATAGCCTAACCCAAATGGCAAAAGAGATCCAAAAAGCCAATGAGGAGAAGAATGCCCTAAAAGGCAAAATTGTCCAGATGGAAAAGGAAGTTCAAAAGCTTACTGAAGAAAATACTTCCTTAAAAATTAGAATGGAGCAATTGGAAGCTAGTGACTTTATGAGGAATCAAGACACTGTAAAACAAATCCAAAAGAATGGAAAAATAGAAAATAATGTGAAATATCTCATTGGAAAAAGAACTGGGGTTTTGTCGGGGTGGAACCAAGATGGTGGAGGGAAAGCAGTGACTGTCTTGAACTCTCTCCCAAAGCCCTCCAAATACCTAAAAAAATGGCTCTAAGCAAATTCTAAAGCAGAAGAACCCACAAAAAGATAGAGTGAAACAAATTTCCAGCCAAAGACAGCCTGGATGGTTGATCAGAAAGGTATATCACGCCGGGCTGGGAGAGGAGCTCAGTGTGCCGTGGGTGCGCAGGCTGCAGTGACCCTGGATCAGGCCTCAGAGGACTGAATCACGGGCAGCTGTGGCAGTTTCCAGACTTCTCAACCCAGGAACGCCAAACACAACTTAGAAGTCAGTGGGAAAAGTCTGTGACTGCTGTGAGAGAAGAGCTAGGTCTCAGCCACAAGTCCAGGAGCATGGCCTCGGGGCAGCGACTGTTTCCTGAGCTTCTGACCCACAGACTGAGGGGGAATCGAGTGGCTGATCAGAGAGGGATTACAGGGATCTTTTTGCCAGTGCTGAGGCAGGAATCTCTTACTTTACCAGTGCTTGGATCTGGGTCACAGTTCTGAGGGGCGGTCCTGGGGTGAGGTGGAGTGCTGGTGCAGTGGAGCTTGTTGTGGCTGTGGAGAGGAAACACCTCGCCCCTTATCACACTACCTTGGAAGAACTGAAAATTTTCGGGTCCCTAGAAGTACCTCTGAAAACAGCTGGACAAACCCCCGAAGCTTGGGACAGTACACTCTTCACATTAGAAGCAGACTTTTACCTTAACAAAGAGTTTAAAACTCAAGTAATTGGCCAGGATCATGAGTAAGCAGTGCAAAAAGAGTCAGACTATATTATCTTACTTTGGTGACAAAGAAAATCAAAACATACAACCAGAAGAAGACAATAAAGCCAAAGCTCCTACATACAAAGCCTCCAAGAAGAATATGAATCAGTCCCAGGCCTTGGAAGAGCTCAAAAGGGATTTTGAGAAGCAAGTAAGAGAAGTAGAGGAAAAACTGAGAGTGATGCAAGAAAATCATGAAAAACAACTCAACAGCTTGCTAAAAGAGACCCAAGAAAATACTGAAGAAAATAACACCTTAAAAAATAGCCTAACCCAAATGGCAAAAGAGGTCCAAAAAGCCAATGAAGAGAAGAATGCCCTAAAAAGCAAAATTGGCCAAATGGAAAAGGAAGTCCAAAAGATTACTGAAGAAAATATTTCCTTAAAAATTAGAATAGAGCAATTGGAAGCTAGTGACCTTATGAGAAATCAAGGCAGTGTAAAACAAATCCAAAGGAATGAAAAATTAGAAAACAATGTGAAACATCTCATTGGAAAAACAACTGACCTGGAAAATAGATCCAGGAGAGAGAATTTAAAAATTATGGGACTACCTGAAAGCCAAGATCAAAAAAGATCCTCTAGGCTCATCATCTTTTAAGAAATTATCCAGGAAAACTGTCCTGATATTTTAGAACCAGAGGGCAAAATAGAAATTGAAAGAATCCACCGATCACCACCTGAAAGAGATCCACAAAGGAAAACTTGTAGGAATATTGTTGCCAAATTCCAGAGTTTCCAGGTCAAGTAGAAAATATTACAAGCAGCCAGAAAGAAACAATTCAAGTATTGTGAAAACACAATCAGGATAACACAAGATTTAACTGCTTCTGCATTAAGGGACTGCAGGGCATGGAATATAATATTCCGGAGAACAAAGGAGATAGGATTACAACCTAGAATCACCTACCCAGCAAAACTGAGCATAATCCTGCAGGGAAAAATGGTCATTCAGTGAAACAGATGACTTTCAGGCATTCTTGATGAAAAGACCAGAACTGAATAGAAAATTTGATTTTCAAATACAAGACTCGAGTGGAGGTAAACAGGAAAGAGAAAATCATAAGAGACTTATTAAGGTTGAACTCTTTACTTTCCTGCATGGAAAGATGATATTACTAACTCATGACACCTTTGTCAGTATTAGGGTAGTTGGAGGGGAAAAAAATTATATGTACATATATAGATAGATAGATAGATACATAGATAGATAGATATAGATATAGATATATAGATATATAAATGTAGATATAGATAGATAGAGGGCACAGGGTGAGTTGAAAATGAAGGGGTCATATCTGGAGAATAAAATTAAGGGGTGAGAAAGGAATATACTAGGAGAAGGAGAAAGGGAGAGGTAGAATGGGGTAAATTATCCTACAAAAAAAAAAACAGAAAAGAAAAGGCTGTTACAAAGGAGGGGAAAAGGGGGAAGGTGAGAGGGAATGAGTGAATCTTATTCTCATTGGATTTGACTTAATGAGGGAATAACATACACACTCAATTGGGTATGGAAATCTGTCTTACCCTATAGGAAAATGGGGGGGGGGAATGGGAGAGTAGGGGAATGATAGAGAGGAGGGAAGATTGGGAAAGGGAGCAATCAGAAGCAAATGCTTCTGAGGAGGGACAGGTTCATAAGAAAGAATAGAATAAATGGGTGGGCAGGATAGGATTAAGGGAAATAGAGTTAGTTTTTTACAGCATGTCTACTATGGAAGTGTTTTGCATAACTGCACATATATAACCTATATTTAGTTACTTGCCTTATCAATGAGGGTGGGTGGGGAGGGAGGAAGGGAGAAAATTTGGAATCCAAAGTTTTAAAAACACATGTTTAAAAAAAATGTGTTCACATGCAACTGGGAAATAAGAAAAACAGGAAATGGGGTACAGAAATCCATCCTGCCATACAGGAAAATAGAAGGGGAAGGGGATAAGAGAAGGGGGGAGAGATAGAGGGAAAGGCAGACTAGGGGAAGGGGTAATCAGAATGCATGCCATCTTGGGGTGGGGGAGGGGTGAGCTGGGGTGAAAATTTGGAACTCAAAATCTTGTGGAAGTAAATGTTGAAAACAAAAAAAATAAATAAAAGACTTTTGGAACACTCTCAAAAAAAAAAAAAAAAGAAAAAGAAAAACAACTGACCTAGAAAATCGATCCAGGAGAGCAAATTTAAAAATTATTCGACTATCTGAAAGCCATGATCAAAAAAAGGTCCTAGACATCATCTTTCAAGAAATTATCAAGGAAAACCGCCCTGATATTTTAGAACCAAAGGGCAAAATAGAAATGAAAAGAATCCATCGATCACCTCGTGAAAGAGATCCCCAAAGGAAAACTCCTAGGAATTTTGTAGCCAAATTTCAGAGTTCCCAGGTCAAGAAGACAATAATTCAAGCAGTCAGAAAGAAATAATTCAAGTATTGTGGAAATACAACCAGGATAACACAAGATTTAGCAGTTTCTACATTAAGGGACCACAGGGCATGGGATATAATATTCCAGAGGACAAAGGAGATAGGATTACAACCAAGAATCACCTACCCAGCAAAACTGAGTATAATCCTTCAGGGGGAAAATGAACATTCAGTGAAATAGGGGGCTTTCAAGCATTCTTGATGAAAAGATCAGAGCTGAATAGAAAATTGACTTTCAAATATAAGACTCAAGTGAAACATGAAGAGGTAAACAGGAAAGAAAAATCTTAAGAGATTTATTAAGGTTGAACTGTTTACAATCCTGCATGGAAAGATGATATTTGTAACTCATGAGACCTTTGTCAGTACTAGTGTAGTTGGAGGGAAAAATTTTATGTATGTAGATAGATAGATAGATAGATAAATAGATGGCACAGGATGAGTTGAAGATGAAGGGGAGATATTTGGAGAATAAAATTAAGAGGTGAGAGGGGATTATACCGGGAGGAGAAAGGGAGAGGTAGAATGGGGTAAATTATCTCACATAAAAAAGACAAGAAAAGACTTTTACAATGGAGGGGAAATGGGGGAAGGTGAGAGGGAATGAGTGAATCTTATTCTCATCAGATTTGGCTTAAGGAGGGAATAACATACACACTCAATTGGGTATGGAAATCTATCTTACCCTACAGGAAAATAGGGAGGGAAGGGGACAAGAGAGCAGGGTGATGATAGAGGGAAGGCAGATGGGGGGAGGGGGTAATCAGAAGCAAACATTTCTAAGGAGGGACAGGGTCAAAAGAGAGAATAGAATAAATGGGGGGCGGGATAGGATGAAGGGAAATAGATTTAGTTTTTTACAACATGACTACTATGGAAGTGTTTTGCATGACTAAACATGTATAACCTGAAAAGAAAAAAAAAAGGAGGACTCTGGCAAGAATCTTGCCAGTAATGATCAAGAGAGAGATCCCCCTGTGATTGTCACAGGACAATCTATTTCCTTTACATTTATAGAGATGGACAATGGAGACATCCTTTAACTGCTGAGGGATAACCTCCTTTTGCCTTATAACCTGGAAAACTTCAGTCAGCTTTTGTATATACAATGGACCCCCTACCTTGAAAATCTGAGCTGTAATAGAATCAGCAGCAGGTGCTTTGCCACATAAAAGGAGACTAACGGCATTCAAAACCTCTGCTTCATGTGGAACTTCTGCAAGGGAGGGATTGACTTCAACCTGAGGTAAATGGTCAATGGCCTCAGCACTGATTGGTAATGGTCTATTGAGAACATTATGGACTTGTCCAGCCCATCTCTCTAGGACCATGTCCTTATCACTAATCAATGTAGCTCCATCAGCACTGAGTAGTTGAGATGCACCTTAGGTCCCTGGCCCATAAATGCCTTCAAGGAATATAAAAGACCTTTGGATTGTTACTATCAGCATATAACTGAATTTCATCTGCCTTTTACTGAGTCAAGAATCCTGCAAATCTCTAAACTCTGCTTGTACTTTACTTTTGATAAAATTAAATGCTGCCTTCTTAGAGATGGATGAACTATCCTGCTGGTAAACCCTGGGCAGTTCTCATTTCAGAAGTTCTTATTTCACTTCTCCAATTCAGAAGTATCAGACATTAAACTATATTGTAAGGGAGAGCATTGTTGAAGTGTAAAAAGGCTAAGTTTGATTACTTTAAAATTAAATTTTCTTGTATAAATAAAACCTTTGTAGCTAAGAAAACAAGGAATGCAGAAAATTGGGGGAAAAACTTTCATAGATAAGCTCTCAGGTAGGATGTGATTAGGTTGGAATTTTGCCGTGGTGTAGGAACTGATGAGATGATTGATTTAGAAAAACATAGAAAGACTTGGACCTATGAAGAAAGATGTTATCCACCATGAAATAAGCAGATGACAGTTGGAAATAAGCATAGTGTGGTCTTACATATATGTGTATGAATGTATATATGTACATGTGTGTATATGTGTGTGCGTATCCACACTTAATTGTAGCCTTCGTAAGAATGGGGGGGGAGGGAGGGAGATGATTGATTTAGAAAAACATAGAAAGACTTCGAACTATGAAGAGAGATGTTATCCACCATGAAATAAACAGATGACAGTTGGAAATAAGCATAGTATGGTCTTACATATATGTGTATGAATGTATATATGCATATGTGTGTATATGTGTGTGCATATCCACATTTAATTGTAAACTTCCTAAGAATGGGGGGGGGAGGAGGAGGGGAAAAATAAAGAAAAAAGTGCATAGCAGAGAACAAAAGAAAGGAAGGAAGCAATAAGGAAGCAAAGAAAAGCTGGGCAGGTTTAAAAACAATATGTAGTATTCAATACATAAGTTTTCTTGAAATGGAAATTTATTGTTTTATATTGAATCCTTGCTTATGGTATGTTGTGTACATGGCAATGTTTTTTTTTTCTCATTTTGTATTTAACTTTAAAATAAAATAAAAGTTACATTGAAAACATTCCTTGAAGGGTGAGGGAGCATTTTACCTGACCCAGTCTAGGGATGATCTCTCCTCCCCTGCTCCTTCCACCCAGTTACAGATTCTCTTTAATGATCATTTGGCCAAAAGGACAATCAGAAGCAATTGAAAATACCTGTGCCTGAACAGTGCTTACCTTTTTCTTTCCTGATAGCCTCAGTGAGATACTTGGCCTCCTCCAAGATGTGATCTTCTAGCCTCTTCTTTCCCAAACCCAAGTTCCTTAGGGTCATTAAGGCAAATCTTCTTTGCTGTCTCCACCCTTGGCCATTAGACATGATTAAGCCTAAATAATAACAATAACAACAACAACAACTTACATCACCATTTCATAAGATCTGTCATTTTACTGGCGTGGTTATTCACTCTAAAACCAATGGAATTCAGTGAACAAACCCTTGAAAAAAAAAGTCAAAACATCTACTATGTGCTAATCACTGTGCTGGGTATAGGAAGAGAAAAATACAGTTCCTCTTCAAATGGATACATGACCTAGACATAAAGAGAGGTTTTATAAGAAAATTAGAAGAACATGGAACATATTACTTATCAGGCTTATGGATAAGCAAACAATTTATGAATGAACAAAATATAGAAAGCAAAGTTAGGTGAAAATGGATAATTGGAAAAATATCAGTCGCTCATGGGTAGGCCTAGCTCATGTAATAAAAACAACAATTCTACCTACATTAATTTACTTATTTTGTTCCATACTAATCAAACTACCAAAATATTTTATAGAGCTAGAAAAAAAATTGTGGACTGGTCCAACAATTTTGGAGAGCTGTCTAGAATTATACCCACAGTGTTACTAAACTACTTAAAGTTTTTGAGTCAGCAATACTACTATTAGGTCTACTTCCAAAGATGATTATGGGAAAGGGAAAAGAACATATGTTCTAAAATGTTTCTAGCATGTTTATTTGTGGTGGCAAAGAAATGGAGATTGCAGGGATGTCCATCAGTTGGCTGAACAAGTTGTGGGATATGATTATGATGGAATACTACTATTATATAAAAAAATGATGAGCTCAGTGAACTTAGAAAAAACATGGAAGTGCTTTCATGAAATACTGAAGAATGAAATGAGCAGAAACCCAGACAACATTGTGTAACATAACAGTAATATTATATAAACAAAACTTTGAGTAAGTTATTTTGTCTATTATAAATACCCAAATTAACTATCAAGGACATATGAAGAAAAACACTATCTGCATCCAGAGAAAGAAATAATAAATAGAAATGTGTATTCTGTGTTTGTCCTTCATTCTCAAAGAGGACCATGACATGAGGGAGTTGATGACATGACTTGCAATTGATTTTGATTGGAGTGAGCAAGGGATATGCAAGGTCACCAGTGTTACTCTCTCCTCCAGAGTTATCTGGGTCTAGTGGCAAGAAATAGATTGGAATGAGTAGAGATGGCCCTGATGCAGTGAGAGACCTTGGCCTTTTTTAAGCTAAGTTCTTCTCAAGTTCTCACTCTGAGTGAGGTAATGCCCATTCACTGAATAGGCATCTCTAAGGAGTTAGTCAAGGGATGGCCCCTTTAATCAAAAAAAAAATCATACTGGGAGGGGAAGACCCTCACAGTTGCTCACCAAAGGAGAAACAATTTCAGAGTGAATGTTTGCATTGCCAGGAAGTTCCAAAAAATAACCATTAAGTGGTGCTTGGTAAGGGACCTATTGTTGCCCAATCTATGAGCTCCAGAGTGAATTGGATTTAAGGCTTGGTCTTTGAGGAAATTCTAGCCTCCTCAAAGTTAAATAGGCAGCTTTTGGCCATCAAAATTTACCTTCCTTTGGGCTGAACACCTTCAGATTGTGTTGTGTTTGTCCTTCATTCTTGAAGAGAATCATGACATGAGGGAGTTGATGACATAACTTGCAATTGACTTTGATTAGAGTGAGGAAGAACTGTGAAAGGTCACCAGCCTCACTTTGTTCTCCAGAGTAATATGGTTCCAGTGGCAAGATATAGATCAGGATGACTGGAGATGGCCCCCAGAAGTATGTATAAAATAATTTTAAAAATACACACACACACACACACACACACACACACACACACACACATATCTATTTGTGTCTAATGGTAGCCATCTCGAGGGAGGGAAGTGAATGGAAAAGAAAAAAAGGAAATAGATATTTACATGAAAATTTTGTTGTATATTTGAAAGGAATATTAAGTTGTACATAATAGAATTACAGTTTCATGAGCAATCATCTTTTTATTGTACTATGTTAAAGAAATGCCTGTATTATTCCATAAATTAAAAATAGAACAAATTTAAAAATTATGGAAAACCAAAACAAAACAGAAAGACTTTGACCTGGGTCTTTGATTTTACTCAATTCCTCCAGATGCAGATGGCTCTGCTGGCATCTGCACTATCATGTGGGTCAAAGGCCGAATCATAAATCCTTAGAGCTTTAGAGTTGGAAGGGATCTCAGAGATCATCCAGTCTAACTTTCACCCAGTAAACAACACCAACACAATATACTGAATAGCTTTTCTTGAAGATCTTCAATGAGGGGAATCTACCACCTCTGAATGAAAGCAATTTAATTTTTGGACAGCTCTGATTGTTAGGTTATTTTTCCCATTATCAAGCCATGTTGTAGCCCTCTGCAACTCTTAACCTTTGCTGCTGGTTCTGGGGTGAAGAACAAGTTAATGCCTTTTCTATTAACAGGCCTTTAAACACTTGAAGACAGTCATCATGCCTCTCTTTACTCCCCAACTGAGTCTTTTTGTCCTTAAGTTAAATACTCCAAGCTCCTTCAGTTGAATTTCCTATGAGATGGATTTGAACTCCTTCAATATCCTCATTGCCCTCCCTATTCTTCTTCCCTCACTCTCAGATATGAGGAAGGGGAACTTCAAAGGCCTATTTTTTCTATCATGTTTCTTCTAGCCACAAGACTTATATAATCAGTTGGAATCCTTCAGGAATGATGAATAGGAGTCAAAGATATCTTTCAAAGAATCCTGGAGATGAAAAATATTTATCATAATTCAAAGAACTCACCGAGTGATTGAAAGACATGGAGGTGGATAGGAGCTTGGGGACGATCAATAAACACCTGGGCTTGGTTGACCAGGACCTCCTTGATCAATGGCAATCCAGTTACCATTATAAAGTTGTAACTGCCAACATGTGTGCAGTAAATATTTCCATATTTCCTGGAAAGCTGAAAAAAGAATTAGTTTGAGTTGCAAACTTCTATTGTCTTTCAGGCTATTTTTTTGTCTATACTGTTACCAGATAACATTCTAGCAATGTGAAACATAAATTCCAATGGAGCCTACTCAATTCAGTCTGATCAAATTCCACTCAGTTCAGTTCAGCTCACCCCAACAAATACTGAATCATCCAACTATATCTCCAACCCTGTGCTGGGAGCTAGAGAGAGAGTCAAAAACACCACACAGTTCATTCCTTTGAAGAACTGACATTGGAAGGAAATGATGTGTGCATATATAAGTAAATGCAGAATACATACAAAAGAAATTTTAAGTGATTTCAGAGGAGACTAGCATATGGGAGGAATCTGGAAGACTTCCTGCAAGAGATGGTCCCCTGAAGCTGAGCTTTGTTGGGAAATGAGAATTCCAAAAGATTAAGAGGAAGAGAGCTCTGAAGTGGCTGCATACAAGGCAGCATGTTGGGCTAGGAATATGTGATAAAGAACAACTCAGGGGGGCAGAGCCAAGATGTCAGAGTAAAGGCAGTGACTTGCTTGAGCTCTTCCCCAAATCCCTCCAAATACATATAAAAAATGACTCTAAACAAATTCTAAAGCAGCAGAACTCACAAAAAGACAGAGTGAAACAAATTTCCAGTCAAAGACAGCCTGGATGGTTGATCAGAAAGGTATATCGCTTGGGGCAGGGAGAAGAGCACAGTTTGGCATGGGTGTGCAGTGACCCTGGAGCAGGCCTCAGAAGACTGAATCACAGGCAGCTGTGGTGGTTTCTAGACTTCTCAACCCATGAAAGCCAAAGACAACTTAGAAGATCAGTGGGAAAAGTCTGTTTCTATAGTGCTGAGTGAGAAGCACAGTGGGGTTCCAGCCTCAGGGTGGCAGCTACCTCCAGAACTTCCGGCCCACAGACTGAAGGGGAATCGAGTGACTGATCAGATGGGGCATGCAGGGATCACTCTGCTGGTGCAAGATTCCCTTGCTTTGCCTGTGCTTGGATCTGGGACACAGTTCTGGGTGGTGGTCCTGGGGTGAGGAGGAGTGTGGTGTGGTGGAGCTTGTAGTGGCTGTGGAGAGGATACCCTCCTCACAGTTCCAAGACAGAAAACAGTACTCATAGACCTGAGCACAGGCCAGGAAAGGAGTAAACACCTCACCCTTGATCATACCAACCTGGAAGAACTGAAAATTTACAGGTCCCTAGAAGTATCTCTGAAAACAGCTGCACAAAACCCCCAAAGCTTGGGACAGTGCATTCTCCACACTGGAAGCAGTCCCCTACCTTAACAGAGTCTATAACTCAAGTAATTAGGCAAGATCATGAGTAAGCAGCGAAAAAAGAGTCAGACTATATTATCTTACTTTGGTGACAAAGAAGATCAAAACATACAACCAGAAGAAGACAACGAAACCAAAGCTCCTATATCCAAAGCCTCCAAGAAAAATATGAATTGGTCCCAGGCCATGGAAAAGCTCAAAAAGGATTTTGAGAAGCAAGTAAGAGAAGTGGAGAAAAAAACTGAGAGTGATACTAAAGGAGACCCAAAAAAATACTGAAGAAAATAACACCTTAAAAAATAGCCTGACCCAAATGGCAAAAGAGGTCCAAAAAGCCAACAAGGAGAAGAATGCTCTAAAAAGCAAAATTGGCCAAATGGAAAAGGAAGTTCAAAAGCTTACTGAAGAAAATACTTCCTTAAAAATTAGAATGGAGAAATTGGAAGCTAGGGACAATTTGAGAAATCAAGGCACTGTAATACTAATCCAAAGGAATGAAAAGATAGAAGAGAATGTGAAATATCTCATTGGAAAAACAACTGACCTGGAAAATTGATCTAGGAGGGAAAACTTAAAAATTATTGGACTATCTGAAAGTCATGATCAAAAAAAAAGCTGAGACATCATCTTTCCAGAAATTATTAAGGACAACTACCCTGATATTTTAGAACCAGAGGGCAAAATAGAAATTGAAAGAATCCACCAATCACCTCCTGAAAGAGATCACCAAAGGAAAACTCCTAGGAAAGTTGTAGCCAAATTCTAGAATTCCCAAGTCAAGGAGAAGATATTGCAAGCAGCCATAAGGAAACAATTCAAGTCTTGTGGAAATACAATCAGGATAACACAAGATTTAGCAGCTTCTACATTAAGGGTCTAGGGGGCATGGAGTATGATATTCCAGAGGGCAAAGGAGGTAGGACTACAACCTAGAATCACCTACCCAGCAAAACTGAGTATAATCATTCAGGGGAAAAAATGGTCATTCAATGAAATAGGGGACTTTCAAGCATTCTTGTGGAAAAGACCAGAGCTGAATAGAAAATTTGGCCTTCAAATACAAGACTCAAGTGTAACATGGAAGGGATAAACAGGAAAGAGAAATCATAAGAGACTTATTAAGGTCAAACTGTTTACATTCCTGCCTGGAAAGATGATATTTGTAACTCATGAGACCTTTGTCAGTATTAGGGTAGTGGGAGGGAAAAAATTATATGTAGATAGATAGATAGATAGATAGATAGATAGATAGATAGATAGATAG